>NW_013666181.1:144208-159142 GCF_000517525.1 Limulus polyphemus | reverse complement strand
CGAAAATTTTCAACAGACAGTAATATAGGTTTGTTAAAGGAAGCAAGCGAAAATTTTCAACAGACAGTAATATAAGTTTGATAAAGGAAGCAAATGATTGTTTTCAACAGGTAGTAGTATAGAGTTATCAAAGGAAGCAAATAATTGTTTTCAATAGATAGCAGAACTGATCTATTAAACGAAAAAATTTTTTATTTTTTTATTTGCCTTTATCTCTAGTTACACGAGAATACTGAATTCAGATTTTTAAATTTCCAAAATTTTTGATTGTTTAAACAGTGTATTAGTAAAAAGTTAAAGCTACTAATTCAGTTTCATAGTTTAAGTTTTGATAGCATAGTTTTGAAAATATCAACTGGAAAAGGAAGTATTAGAGCAAAAAGCAAGAAGTGTTCAACTTGTCATATATAGTTTATGGAAGTAGTTTTTTTTATAAGAAAAATTGTTTCTTAAGAAGCTTGTGTGAATGTCATAGCTAAAATCAAGTTTACACAAGAAAAGTATTGTAGTTTAAGTTGAGAATGTATGTATTGTGTAGGAGTTTTAAGTAAGATGTTTATAGATATGCAAACAATTAGAGATTTTATTCTAGATTTTAATATATATTTGATAAATAAACATGGAGAGGGACATCAAAACTAATTTGTAATAAAGCTGATTTTCTAAGGTAGCTTTTCAACAACCAAAGTATTTCAAGGTTACAGTATTTTCAAATATTTGTTTCAATTTTACATTCATTTTATTATTGTTATAAAAGCATTTCTGACAGTACTATAAACACAGACTTTAGGTTGCAGAGAAAAAAAAAATAGCACTTTATGTGAAGTAGTGTTTCAATATGTGCCCGTAATGTTTTTTTTTAATATTTATTTGTATATATTATATATACATCTGTTATTATTGCTATATCTTATTATGGCTGAATAAGTAGAAGTTATTCATTGCTCTGGATTTTTAGATTGGACAAAATTATTTAGGCTTAAAGAATGTTTGAACAGCTTTACTTTGCAGATGTAAGAACAAGACATCTTAAAACCTTTGTTACTGAGGGAAATATCTTCACAAATTTGGTTTACAAGCATTGGGATAATAATGTTGATTTTTCTGTTAGTTAACAAGAATGTTGTAGTCTTACCAGCCATTAAGATATATTGAAGGGGAATTATCAAACATGTATTAATGTTTGACATTGAGTTACGAAAGCAATAAATTGAAAATCTTCTTTGGTACTTCATTAAATGATGATGAAATTTTGTAGCAGAAGATATTGAGTTTAGGAAAATTATGTCTGTTGAACATTACTTTGTTTAAAAGAAAGTCTGTGTAAAGTATTATAATTCCTGTTAAAAATGTAAAAAGACTTTGTCCATTTTTTAAAAAATCATTTTCTGTTTCCTACCAAGGCCTAATTAATATTTGAACTAACAGAGATAAATGTTATCTCTGTACAAATGGATGGAGTTAAAACTTCTGATAAAAACATTTTCTTTCTTCCACATATACTTAGTGTATTAAACAAACGTTATGTGTTTATTGAAAAAATTATTATTCCAGAAAACTTGATAACTGTGTTTCAAACATTTTGTATTTTGATACATATTAAGAAGTACAAGTGGTTTGTGATGATAAAGTGTATGCAACTATGGTATTCTAAAAATACCTAGCATGATTGTTGTTGACTTTCTGCTATTATTTCCTTGAGTTATTGTCCTTGATTCATAGTGTTATTGGCAGCTGTTTTTTGGGTTTTATACCAAATTTTTGATTCTCAGTATAACAGTCTCTTAGTTAATCTAATTTACACCAAAACAGCTGTTGTTCATGCAAAAAAGGATGTAAATAGTGCCTTGACAACTACTATTGTTGTATACCAGCCGGCCTGATAAGCCCTGGTATTGGTCAAAGAGCCTCATCGACACTGAATATAGCAGATGTAATGTGGTTGTTATATTCTTTACTTTCACTCATAAGAAATAAGGTTTTATTAGAAATTAAAAAATGAAGAATAGAAAGTTCCTTTTGAAAATCCAAATACATTGTGAGTTAAAACTTGAATATACAATAAAAACAGCAATTGGCAAGTGTAATAAAATAAACCAATGTTATCTAGGGACATGTCGATGTAACATTTCAAAAAGTAATCATATGACCTTTGCATTGGCAGTTTGTAGATGTTTTAAATTCCTTAGTCATACTTAAATTTATTGTGCCTTTATATAGACAGATTCAAGTGTTTTATTCCTACATTTCTTATTCACAGATGTTCATGTTTGTGCCTTTGTACTGGTTGGTTAAAAAGTGTTTTACCTTTTCCTTGCACAGAATGTTAATGTGTGCTCACATTTATTGTGCCTTTATACAGATCAAATAAAATAACACTTCCAAGCTAACTCCACATTTATATAATAATGTAGAGCTAGTTCATAAGTGTAACTTTGTTTTGTTAGTTATTTAAGTTATACCAAAGCCTTCAGTTTTAATTATGAGTGAATTCCAGGTTGTTGTGCCAATTATAGAAAATCTTAGAATATTAAGCTTTTATTTAAAGTAATGCATGCTTCTATAAACACCTAATCTCAAAAATTTAGTAAAATTACACTTCTAACAAATCATTTTTTATATAATAAAACTTAGTTGGTATAATATATAGTATTTGTATTTTACACAATATTTAGGCTAATGTTGCTGTATATTTGACAAAATTGATTTACATTTACATCGGGATTTTATGTTTTAACACTAAAACAACTGTAAATAGCTAATGATAGTTTTAAAGTGTTGAGTATGTTATTTTATTAGAACTAACTTATCATTTAGTAGGCAATGTATTACTATAATGCTTGGTTTAGTAACCTAAGTATTTAAAAAGTTTGTTTCACAGAAAATTTGATGTCATTCTTTTAGCATTGTTGCTTATTTGAAGAATGGTAAGGTTGCCAAACACATAAAGATTGTTGTTCAAATTCATTAACATAAAGTGTTCACTTGGAATCTTGTCTTTCTTTGTTAAACTTTTCTCTTGTGCTGTTGTAGTTTGTCTAAATTATTAACAGTTATAATTTTTACTATGAAAGTGTGGACAATACATTTATTCACTACTAATTACATTCAGTTATAATATATAGTTGCACAGTAATCCCTCGATAACTTGGAACATATGGGGCTAAAGCCATGCCAAGTTACCAAAAATTTTGAGTTATTGAGGTAATTTCCTCCCACCCCCAAATCACAACGTTTTTGGCCCAAATAAACTACTATGCACCACTGTTGTTTGAAAATAAAGTAAATTAAAAAAGAAAGATGATGATTCAAGCTTATGATGCCGTGTGGACAGAGGTGATTGTAGGAGGGCTTAACACACTTTGGTAAATACTGTACACTACTTAAACAATTAAAAATTAAAGATTAGTTTATTTACATTTATTTTGTTTAGTTAAATAAATTATTCACTGTCTGAAGACATCAATTGTCGTGGGAGTTCTGGGGTAATGTGAAGGAAGCTGGAATTGGTGTCTTAGGAAGAGTATCCAGATGATGCAGGCAGATTTATGGAGGTTTCACTGCTGGTGGAAGGAAGATTTGATCTGGATTTTTTGACAGGGGTTTAAAAAAGTCAAATATTTTCCCCTGTTTGTAATTGCTGTGCTGATGCTTGATGAAATCTGCCCTGATATCTCTCAAAGTTGCATAGTGTTGTTCCAAATTAGGCAACTGCCTCTAAGGCCTTGTCCAAGTATAACCAAAGATCTGATAATTTGGGTTTTGTAGTGGGGTCTGAGAGACACTAACAGCTATCTCTTCCTCTGTATCATGACAAAACCCAAGCTCTTCACTATCCTTCTCCAGCCACTCCACAATGTCATCCTCTGACACCTCTGTCTTGCCACCTTGGTGTAGCAAGTTCACAGAGTACTCGGACACAAACCCAACAAAGTCTATCTCAACCTCAGTGTCTTTGAAGTGTTTGTTTCATGCATTACTGAGGGTTAATACACCGAGGTTTTTCCATGCTTCTGCCCAGTTAAACACTGCATTGCAAATGTTGTACTTTTTAAAGTTTTCCAAAGTGCAAACCCCCCTTTTATCATTATATTTGTCACTTTCATCTTCCAACACCACAAGGCACTATCCCAAATGCTTGTTCCTGTAGTGTCGTTTGCTGACTCACTGGTCCGTGGGTTGAATCAAGACACTGGTGTTAGCAGGCATGAACATGGCCCTCAAGCTCTTCCAAAGAAGGGTGGGCAGGGGCATTGTCGCTTGAAGGATGGCCTTCACATTGTCTCTCACAACACCCAAGAAATCTGCCTGTTCTTGATCATGGCAGGTACAAAATGGCTGTGGAACCAATGGTGGAACAGCTCTTGAGTAAACCAGGCAGTTTTAATCCCCTGGTAGATCACTGGTAAGCTGTTTATAATGTTCTTGAGTGCCCTTGGTTTCCTTGCCCACAATCATTGGTTGAAGTCGGTGAGTGCTGTCAGCATTCACATGGCAGAGAATGAAGATTTGATCCATTGCCATCTGCCTACCAGGTATGTGGGGCTTGTGCCTAGCAGCCTGTGTGTTGGTAGGCACAGCTTTCCAGAAGAGCCCCATTTCATCTCCATTGTATATCTGGGCCATGAGGAGTTGCGAATCTTCCATAATCTTCTCTAGCTGCTTTCTGAAGGGCTCAACGCTGTCGTGATCAGTGCTTGCTGACTCCCCTGCAACTTGTCGATTCACTAAGCAATGACAAGCCCAAAAGTTGAACAGCCAGCCACTACTTGCAGTAACACCTTCAATGTTCAGGTGCTGTGCGAGGCATGCTGCAGCATTTTGAATGGCCACACTTTATATGTTAACACCAGAAGTGTGCTCCTGCTTGTACCACACTGCTCAGTCCAAGTTGGAATATTTAGCAGGCTTTATCCTCTTTTGGGTCTTATTGGAACTGCTTGGATCCTCCAAACTTAAAGCATGCACCTTAATCTTTTCCCTGCTCATCATGAAATGTGCTTGTTTTGATGTCAAACTTCTCACACACATTACGCATGGATGCACCTGCACCCACCCTCTCCAAAACTTTCTTTTCTTTAAGACTAAGGAATTTTAACTTCAGTCCCTTTCTATAACTTCTAGAGGCCATATTTGTAAGGGTTAAATAACACTTGGAACACAATAAATAAGACAAAATACATAGCAATGGGTAATGAACAATGCACAGTACACTGACCAAAGCTCAACTGAGGGAGAGACTGCTTGAGTACTGCATGAAATTATATTGCCGCTTAGCAACTTGGAATGTAGCTAGTTATACCCCTATTGCCCCAGGTATCCTTTACTGCGTATGATACAAGATTTTAGTGATTTACATTTAATATTTTATTAAACTACTTCTTGTTTATGTTATAGCAATTAGTATAGCATAAAATCTAAGCTAATAATCCATACTTTGATAGTATGTATATGTTTCAAGTTCTTAATTCTATATGGCAATATTTTTAAAAATCCTGAATTTCCCCTAGTGTGACAAACGTAACACATTTTCTCTAGGTATATATTCTCCCTCTCTATTTTATCCACCCCCCTAAAAATCTGGAAATTCAATGTAAATTACCCGCTATAAAATCGTCATTGCTCAGACGAACCATAATTTTTATAGCCTTCGATTTTGTTTGGTTACAGAGCTATCAAATAGAAAATCAGATCCCTCCAGTCACATACTCTCTTTCAGGATTCATTAATAGTTTTCTCTTACGTTTAATTATGTATTATCTACAACCAATGTGATGTATTACATTTTGCTCTGAACAGATACATGTATATTTATCTTATAAACGAAATTTTCCCATGAGAAAGTTAGCCATTTGCTTGGGAGAATTAGTAAGGACTCTTCTCGCATAGTTAGAAAGCCTGAATATTTTTCAGGGATGCAGAGTTATATCAAATTCCAAGTTATCAAGGGATTAATGTATTCCAAAAATTTCTGATAAGAGGTAGAATGTCAATTCTACTGCAGTAAGAAAAGATGAAGTGCAATTATGTGAATGGAGTACATTCTTGTATCATGAAGTGATTTATCCTAATCTGTTTATTTTAATATGTCATTTGCTATAAATCAAGTTTTGTAGATAGGAGACATGATTTCTGTTATTGGAATAACTCTCACGTGTATGATTTGTACCAGTAGTATGAAATACAAATGTTATTAACATGTTATCATTGAAATATTTTTCATGTAATGAACAACCGATGAATCAAGCTATAGTTTTTGTTACATGTTTTTGGATCATCCATGATGATTGGAATGGTTGTAGTTTATTTCTTTTGGCCTAACCAGGTTGCTCAATGTAAAATGTGATGTTTTGGTTTTAATGCTCATCTGTTCCTGTACAGTTTGTGTAAAACAGAAAACCAATATCAGGAAAGTTTTGAAGTTAAATCTCTTCTTATACTGCCATGGTTTGAATTTGATATCTTTCCTTCAACTTCTTGTATTATTACTAATTATATGTTGTTATTTCAAGTCTTTAGGAGTAATAGTGAAGGATTGAAAGCTGATGGTTTGTAAACAGGGGACCTTGGTGTGTACACAGCACATTTTCAGTATTTCTGAAAATATTTTTTATAAGTGATATATAACAAAGAATGTGTAGGTTATTTTGATAAAAGTTTATGTAACTAGATAGTCTTTGAATGTACAAGTTCTAACAATATAAAATGTTAACAAACTTATTTTTAAATGTACGTTTTAAAAGGTTATTACTGGATTTAACAGTTTTAAATAGGACTGGTGATTATAGTAACAGGTAAGCTCTAATGATTTTTAAGTTCTGCAAGTATACCACCTGCTCCTGATCTTTCAGATTACACTGGCTTAACTGTAGGATAAAATTTGCATCTTTTTGTTTCAATGAAACTGATAACTTAACCTAAAAGTTTTAATAATGAACTTAAATCAACTGTATCATTGAGCTTATATATAAGTAACACAAACTACAACTAAGACTAAAAGATTACACTTCCAGACAGTTTACATTCTAGTGTTTTAATGTGCATAAAGTCTATGATTATTTTTATAATTACCCAGTAGAGGTTTTTTTAACCAACAGTAAATAATAGATATACCAATGGAACTGCTGATTGATTGGTTATTGAATCCAAATCATGGAAATAGTCACAAAAGTAAGCTATAGTAAATGTCCCAATATATTGGAACCTCAAATTCTGCATTATAAGATTAAGATAATGGCAACTGTTGAGTCACATAAGTAGTATTGTGTGTAAATCAAGAACTTTGTAAAATTTTACATTACTGTGTGAAACTAGTAAATTTTGACTATTTAAATGATGCAAAATAATATTTTTATTTGCGTAGTTTTTGGCAACCCTTATGTAAGACAAATGTAATAATGGGTCCAATATGTAAACCTGAGCTGTATAAAGAAAAATCGGTAATAAAGATTGCTACTTTCAGTATTTGTTGAGATCTGTTAATCTGCTTCATTTTAAAACTCACTAAAACTCCCTGTTCCAAATGTAAATTACACAGCAAAGTAGTAAATACTGATAAATTTTAACTCAATTTGCCTAACAGTGATAATTTATTCTTCCTCTGTAAAGATTAACAAGGCTCAAGATACAGACATCATTTGTGTACAATCTGGATAGATTACAAAGGATCAACTACTGAACACACACACACACACATTTATTAGTATGATGACATTCTCTGTAAAACTACAATAGTATACATTTTCTATGTTAACTTCTAAATCGCCAGTTGAACACACACCCATGTTAAGTGATGTGTCAGATTCTCCCACCTCTACAATGTGATGAACATAAGCAGCTCAAGAAATACAGTAACTCCTGTAGTCCAAAAGCCAATACAGCAAATTTTTGGTTATCAATCATGTTTGTATTTTAACTCATTAAAACATTCTACTGCTACTAATATATAAGCTGTGTAAACTGTACAAACATTTAGTTCCATTTTTAGTCATACTTTTGTGAAAAACTAGTAATGCCTACAAAGAATATTTACATTTGAATATGTTCTAGCATATGAAGATAGTTAATAACAATACCATCTGTTACTTTGTATGCAAATTTAGATTGCTGTTCTTTTGCCACTCCCGGACACTTACTCTGTTTTAGTGCATTTAGTGAAAAATTCAAGATATTTCTCCTATATCACTGAAATATTTTCCTGAAAACTTTTGGACTGTCAGTTAATCACATATTTACTTCCTCCTTGGATTCCCTGTGTATGTACTTCTTCAGATTCAGGTGTCATTTTTCATTACTATCCCCACTCTGATTGAACATTCCCAAGAAAGATTTGGGGATTTGGAGGGAGGAGAGATGTAGGGAGATTTGGAAGTGATGCCAATTCTGGAGGTAGGGACCAAGCTTCTATATCAATGACAGAAGGTTGGTTGGTGGGCTTTATTTCTTTATTCATAGTTCTTTTAACTAGCCAAGAATCCAAATCTGGTTCCTTCTCTTCTTCACAATTGGCTGCCCCTTGTTTTCGAAGGCACTGCTGCTGAACTAAATAAACCACAAGATTTTTGTCAACAGCTGGATGAAATAATTCATCATACAATGTGTAAATTACATTCCTGGCATTTGATAACAAGAACCTTGAAAATAGTATGTACAGAACATCAAGAAACAGTATCCTTTAAACATAATTACTGTGTTATTCTTCAAGTGTACCATAATGTATGTATATATATATATATATATATATATATCTAAACAAATAAATGCAAGGAGTGCACTGATATTGAATACCTTATAAAGCCACATATATTATAACAGTAATAAAGATAACACAGTCTCTTGGAATGTGTGCTGTAGGTCACATTATTCAATACAGTATATGATTTAATTATTTGTCCTATATTAGTAATTTGTTACAAAAATAACTTATCTAACAATTCTTAAAACAGGTTTATAACTATCACACATAGAAGAATAACAGTGAATTGTAGTTTTTTTAAAATACTTTAAAAATCACATACACAAACATCTAGAGCTTAATACACTGTTTCTGACTTTTGTTTTGTTCGAAAAAAAAAAAAAAAATTAGGGATTTACTTATATTTATACAAATTTTTTTATAGTGAAAAATGCATCATCAGCTATTGTAAGCTCTACCATACAACATTTATAAAATAAATTCAAACCTTCTTCTCTAAGTTGTTGCATTTCCTCTGCAGTTATGTGAGAATACTTGCACCCTGGCCCAAAGTTGCAATAGCCTGAAATATCGTACAGTTATAGGTGATCAAATTTTTTCTTTAACATTTTAAAACTTTGGAATTATCCTTATACAATATTTATTTTTCAAAGAGTGAAAACAATTCACACTGCACATTCTTTTTAAATAAATTTATTGGAAATTGTAAAGACTGATATACAATTGCAATAAAGAACAGTATCTTTTAAAAAGCTAATTTAATATCCTGGGATACAATATTTTTATGTTTATCATTCAATGAAAATCCATGTGTGTATTAATATTTTTACTGCCAAAAAAATATTTTTTTTTAGCAGAATATAAACCAAATAAGTATTCCTGATAAATAATAACCCAAAACAAATAAAAAATTATGAACATCAAATAACTAATTCACCCATTTTCTGAAACTGGTGACAAGGCTTTTTCTCCATTTCATCCTTCAAAATCTCTTCTGGTTCTGTTTAGTGTTAAAAAGAATCAGTGGAAGAGGTTAAAATTAGAATAAAAATTCATAATGAATTACGTTTTTATAGAATTAAGTAGAACAAACAAACAAAACGGTATACAAACTAAACACTTTTATAACAAATTGTCCAGAGCTCCTAAAATTTTTTATCTAAATTATAAAGAGGAATATTAGCCTTATGTTTCAAGGAAAATTTAGGCTTATAAACTTAAACTTTGGACTTCTTCAAAACAATAAACCATATTTATACTATTACATCTCAGCCTTTCCTTTAAATTATCACGAAAAAACTACTAAAAGGTTAAAATTCAAGGAATTTGTGCAAATATTTAAAATATACTAAAATACTCAAATGATCAACGTTGTATAATACACAATTAAAATCTTTATTTAAAGACCAATCAATGGTCATAAGAGACACACTAAAAGTTTCAATATCAATTCACATCATCTTCATGAGTGTGAAAAAAGAATACTGTACAACCATATAAATACAAAAAGCCATGGTCAAGTGACTAATAGTTTATATATTTAAAACAATCACACCAGGTACATACTTTCTGATTTTCTAACCCTTCATTCTTATTGAAGATGAAATTATTTTTACTGTGTTTCATTATTTTTATAGTTTTTTTTTTTAATTTCAAAAAAATTTAGCATGTACAACCTGGAACATATGGTAAAAACAACATTATTTTTTTATCAAATGTGGAATTTAGTTTACTTTTTGAATCATTTGTTATTTTGTTAAATTTTCTCAAGGTTGTATCAAAAATATGAGATGAGAAACCACTATTTTAATGCTACGTATTGGTTTAATAACAGTTCATTTTTTAAAACTTCTGGATTAGAACATAGCTTTAAAGACCTATAAACATAAGAGTAAAAAGCTGACATTTTTTATGACTTTGTATGACATGATTCTTGGTAAGTAAAGTAAATTCCACATTTGATAAAACAAAAGATGAAATCAATCTAGTGGAGAAACCTGGTATTTATAAGATTGAATGTGAATGTGGTTATGAAAACATTGGTCAAACTAGAAGAAATTTAACATTTAGAATACATGAACATAAGAGAAACATTAAAAACAAAAGTGAAAATTCTACACTACCTGACATGCAAATTATATTGGTCATGTCATCCAGTGAAAAAAAAGTGTTATTTGGCTAACTGAATAATTTGATGGCTAGAAATATTAGAGAAACTATACAAATAATAAAACAGTAAAAATAATTTTATGTCAAATAGGTATGAAGGGTTATAAAATAAAAAAGTAAGTAGATGGCATGATCTTTTTAAATATGTAAACTAGTATTCACATAACCGTGGTTTTTTGTATTTATATGGTTGCACAATATTTGTTTTTTACAAATGTCGAAACATATAGTGTCTATTACAACCATTGATTGGTTTTTAAATAAAGATTTTAATTGTATATTATACAACGTTTTTTGATGATGAAAAACACCAGCCCATTGCAGCATTTGTTGTACTGCTGTGAAAATTTGTGAGCATTTTGATTGGTCAAAAAGGATGTATTTGACACAACCCCTTCACCCAGATAAAGGCACTAAAGAATCTATAAAAAAGTGTTAGTTTGGGGGAAGTTGTAAATGCGAGCATTCTAAATGTGCTTTGTGCATAAAATACAGTCGCAATTGCAAGTGAAGTACTGATTGCACTATGAACAAGAGGAGTAAGAAAAAATTAATTATTTTGATGAGAATGAGATTGAATTTCAGGATTGTAGTGATGCTAATGAATATCAGAATGATGTTGATGATGGTTCGATTGAATCTCTGGTTTCAAATGATGCTGATGAAGTTCAGGATGACTTTGATGTGTCACTCCTGTTTCTCAGAAATGGCACAGAAGCCAATTGAAGCCACTGACTACTGGTATTCCTGATTATTCTGGTTTAGATTCCAGCTCAACTAATAATCTACTTGGCACAGATAGGTTAGACTTCCCATTGGAGACTGAAATTTTCCAACGTATCACTGCCTAAGTAGCACAGTACAAGGAGCATGGGTCAATTCACACTGTTCACAGGGGCATTCAAAATCCCTTTAGAAGCACTTTGGTAAACATAGTTGTCGAATCAGACTTCACAATTACTCCTAAAGCAACTTTGGCAAAACTCAACATCATTTATATGGGCAACAGGGAAATTGCCACTTATCCAACTGCTGCTAAGGTTAAGTCATTCATTTTTCAATTTAAGAGTAAGCATAAAAAAGCAAAACAACATGAGAGTGCAAAGTATCAATTAAGATTAAATAATGGATAAGTCCCTTATCATTGTCTACTACCAGGTTACATACTGTCTGTTACTGTTCTGGTAGTGCATTCAATAGCTTGTAGTTTCATCATTAATTTCTCTTAACTAGTTAAAACCTAAAAACACTTCTTTGGACGTTTCTGTATCTACACTTTTCAAGCCATCTCCAAGCTGGAACTAAAGAATGTTATCCTGACTCATGAGCGATGTGTTGTAATATTTTAAAAACAAACCAATTCATTCAATCACCATAGAAAATAGACATGTATATATAGGGAAACAACTTCAACATGAAATTATTAATTCCAAACTTGTTAAGTCCAATAGTCTTAAAGTACAAGACTGAATATAGCATGTAAGTTACTAAATTCTTTAACAGCAAGGCATTGCCTCAATTTTTGTATAACTCTATCCATACATTGTCTGAATATTTCTAGGTTATATTTCATATATTTTGTACATAAATGTTATACTCCAACAAATTATACAAATGTTTGTCTTTAAGATATTAAATTAAATGCTCCATCCAAAATTAACCAAATTTTTTCTTGAACATAAACATCCCACAATCTATAATGATTTGTGAAATATGGTAGTGGAGTATATAAATATAAAAATTTGTAGAACAATGTATTTGTCTCCAAATTCTAACCAAACCTTTATAAGCATCATAATGAAGTTTACAAAGTCGCTGATGCTGAACTCCTTGTATATGTTTCTTTCTGTTGTCAGCACTATCAGGGAAGCTGCGGTCACAGTAGTCACAATAGTATCGTTTACCCATCTGGAAAAATAAGAGTAATTTAATTTTAACTTAAGTAGTTTTATTCAAGGGATCACCTCCACTATATAGAATAAAGCATAAAACTGACAATTTAAGAATTCCTATATTAATGATATATATAAAAATCATAGAGTAAAACAAATTTTCTCTGCAGGTAGATTATAAAACTGGAATTACCACATTCATTATTGTGATAGGAAACTGATATTAGCAGCAAGTAGACATTTTTCAGTGTTTAGAACTTTACCAGACTTTCATTTTATATTAATAAAAATACTGAAAGCAAAAAAATTATATACCAATAATATTTTATTCAATGGATAATTACTAATAATATGAATAATATACTTGATAAAATATAAATTAATAATTAAGTTTTTTATGCTTAATCCAACTTCTTTTAAATGATAAATGGTGTAAACAGCTTTTTCAAGTCATTTAGCACATCAAAACAGACCCTGAATAATGAATTACTGAGCAATTTGTGATAAAGGAAACTTTTTAAGGCCAGAACAAATTAACAACACTGTCTTCAGACATTGCATTTTAATGCAACACTGAATATTTTATATGCCTCACCCGAAATATACATTTCGTTGAGCTAGAATAGACTCCAAGCACAACACCCTAACTAAAAAGGTTCTAATGCTAAGACAAGAAGAGGTTAATATCAGCTTGTTCTGGCAAGATTCTCACTGATAACAATACTGCCATTCAACAATGAATATCTGTTATCCCAGTCAGGTTTGGCTTAACAAGTTACTACAAATTATATTACATCATTAGACACAGTACTTTTAAACAGTATACAAGCATACTGTTATAGTTCACTGAAAAATGCTTTACTAATTTTCATACAATATAATTAACTAAATTAAGTCGATAAAAATAAATTGTTGGATTATTTGTAACTTCTGTAAGAATGTTTGTTAGATAAACTTTAGTTGCTTGTTCAGCACATTAAGCAGCAAGTTACAAGGCATGCTAAAAACTTTACCTTACTTAAATGAAGTAAAAGTAATCCTGATATATACTGTAGAAATATGACTATCTTACTTGTTTCTGAGTCCACTGCCTTTTGCAAGAAGCATCATCAACACGAGGATGTACATTGGGTATTAATAGGGAAAGGATGATATATGTGATGATTGCTCTCTTTTTCCAAATTACCTTATAGCAATTTACCATTGGATTTTTTTATTACTGTTCCTGCACTATAATAAAAAGAAGACACCCATACAACTAAAACATATAACAGCACTACCACTATATTTGTGAAAAATATAAATATAGAAGCATCATCAACAGGAACCCTATTAATACCCAATGTACATCAATGGATGATATATGTGAAGATTGCACACTTTTTCCAAATTACCTTACAGCAATTTACCATTGGGTTTTTTTATTACCCTTCCTGCACGCACGCACACACCTCAAGTAACAAGAAAATTCAACCCAACCTTTATTTTTAAGGAAATAATCAATTTCCCTCATAATCATTGTAAGGAGTTCGCCTCCACTACTGCCAATAGCAACTCATTCAATCTACATGGTCTATTACATTACTAAATATATATATATATAAATTTACCAGGGGAAAACTCTGCTATCTCTGTAAAAAATGTGTGGTATGCCTCTGCTATCATCAATGGTGTCATTAAACATAATCTGAACACAAAATCCAGCAGTAAGCAATTTTGAAATAGATGAAACTACATTACTTTATTACCTTTTCTTTCATGGCACTGTCGATACATAAGTTAAATATCACAATCTAACATTCAGCCAAATGATAACAAGAATATAGATTATATTTATAGTATAATTCACTTTTGTAATATGTGTTACACCATTCCTTACTAATAGTATACCGAGATATCAACCTGGTAGTGGTAGTGATATAACCATAAAATATTTAATTTCTTTTGCAAGGAATGCTAAACATTCTATTAAAAATTAACAGTCTTGCAATGCTAAAATCCGGGGTTCGATTCCACTTGAAGAACAAAGTGCAGATAGTCTATTATATAGCATTGCGTAAAAGCAAACAAAAAACTGCGATCTTACAATTTATACTAAACTTAAATATTTAGTTTAAACGTTGTAACGTCGAAACATGTAGAGTCAACTTTTTGAAGGCCATAGATAGGCCTAAATAA
>NW_013666181.1:132479-143299 GCF_000517525.1 Limulus polyphemus | reverse complement strand
AAACTGGGCTCTATATGCTTCCCATGGTGCTTTTCCCATCATATTCCTGTTGCTTCCTTCCCACTGGATCACTCCTATTACTGACATTCATATCTGGGACGTGACTTCTTTCGGGACTGAATATGTCTGCATTAGGGTTTAGCTGCGGGCTCTGTAAGGGGCTTGCCATTGTCTGGGGCTGATTAAGTCGATGGTCAATGTATCCTCCTTGTGTAAAAGACAATAGGTCGTCCTTTAACGTATCTAATTCACTTTTAAATTTATTGATTTTTTCCATTTGTACTTCTTGTTTCCTTTCTTGTTCCAGTTGCCACTGCTGTAGTCTCTCTTCTTGTTTATTTTCTTTCTCCTCCAACAACTGCTGTAATTTCTCTTCTTGTTTATTTTGTTGTTCGAGCTGCCACTGTTGCAGGTTTTCTTGCAACTGCTGTTGTCTCGAAAAGAAACAAGAAGAAAGAAGAACGAGAAGAGAAATTACAACAGTTGTTAGAGGAAAAACTTTCTTTTCTTGTTTAATTTCTCATTCTTCTTGTTTCTTTTCTTTTTCCTCTAACAACTGTTGTAATTTCTCTTCTCGTTCTTCTTGTTTCTTTTGCTGTTCTTGTATTGCTGCCATCAAGTCTGCTATGCTGTAGTTTGATTTGCCGCTTCTCGTTTCCATTTTTTTTATATCCCACTTCTGACACCAATTTGTTACGTCTCCGTTTGTTAATTAACTTTCCGTAACTTCGTTCCAACGAAACTTTAGCGACACAAGTCCTTACTTAATAAAACTGGTTTATTCTTTCCGAATACAACTTTACGATACACTTATTTTCAATATTCGCTCTATAACAAAAGCTATATGAACGAACGTCAACAATACTTCTGACTGCAGTTCAATTACTCACTATCTACACACACATTACATTACCGTCACGTTGTCACCCTCTTTTATATACCAGACTAGCCTATATCTAGTAAATGCTAGAGCATTCGCCAAAGTACAGGATAGTTCTAGAAAGTAGAGGGCGTGAGAATAGTCACGTGATCTCGATGACGCAACTATAGTAATCCTCTGCAAAGAGTTGTAAACTCGCCATCTGGTAGAAAATAAGAGAGAACTGGTGACTGCATAAGCCAGACGTTCAAGGAAGTGAAGCTATAGACTGGATATTGCTAGAAAATTGGTTGTAACTTAGAAGTATTGTGAGATATAATTTGTAGGTGTTGTAATAGTAAGCAGATAATAATCGAATAATTTTAACTTCTTATGTTTACTTTTCTTATTAGTATTTTCCTGAGAAATATTAATATCAATAGTATTATTTAGAAAATGTAAATTTTGGATTAAAAATGATCCGGTTACTTTTCAAAGACTCACGAATAAGGTACTAGAAGGAATAAAAGGTGTTTATTGTATGGTATACTTAGATAATGTATTCTCACTAGCTTCGGAAGAGCATTTAAAAGACCTTGAACTTGTGCCTTATAGACTTTACAACTAACCGTCATAACTAGCAAATTAGAATTTAGTAAATCTGGAGCATCTTACTTGAGATTTAAGATAACACCTAATGGATTACACAATTTCTAACAAAGTCAAAAGTTTATGGAATTTTTTAACTCCAAAGAATTATAAGGAATAATGTACTTACTTGGGAATGTGTATTATCAATTTGTACCAAGATTTACCACGACTGTTGAGACTTTATATCAATTATGAAGAAAGACAAGTAGATGAAATAGGACTAGTGTGTGAAGATGCTTTTCTGAAAGTAAAGCATGATTTAATATCAGCTCCAGTATCACAGCTTCCTCAGAGAAATGAAGATTATCATCTCCATATAGATAGTTACAGTTTTTTGAATTTCGCGCAAAGCTACACGAGGGCTATCTGCGCTAGCCGTCCCTAATTTAGCAGTGTAAGACAGCTAGTCATCACCACCCACCGCCAACTCTTTTACCAACGAATAGTGGGATTGACCGTCACATTATAACGCCCCCACGGCTGAAAGAGCGAGTATGTTTGGTGTGACGAGGATGCGAATCTGCGGGTCGAGCGTCCTAACCACCTGGCCTACTTGTTGTCCTACATAAGAAAGGTGTGACTACATACGCAATCAAAACACCGAGTTCAGTCGAAAGAGAGTTATAATGTTTAGCTATTGTCTTCGCCGAAGTTTCTTTATGTATTTGGATGGCAAAGAATTCACAGTGGTCACAGATAATGCAGCTTTAAGATGGCTGCAGGATGCTCCAGGACTAACTGAAAGACTAATGCGTTGATCTTTGAAGATTTGACCTCTTTTAGTTTTTATGATGATATATGTGAAAGGATGTGTCAAATACGTTTTGTTCATTGACCAGAACGTCTCATCATGGTATGCATTATTGGTGACTAGCTGAATACCCGTCACATGGCAGTAAATGCTGATTAATTTTTCTTTCGGAAATTAAATCTAAATAAATGCTTTATGAACACGTTTTCTAAAAATTAATTATATTATAGTAACTATATATATATAAAGAATGTTTACCCTTTTCTCGTATTTCACGAAAACAAACTTTTGCTGGAAATTTGGTCATATCCTGTAAGTGGTCCTTGATTAGAATTTTGACTTGTGTATATTTTTATGTCGTGTTCATGTAGCATGCAGATAATAGGCTTTGTAATACGACAACCACATTGTTCAATTAGTCATACAACGTTTAAAGTAATCCCCGTTTTAGTATTTCTGCACTTTTTCCACAGATGATGGTGCTAAAGAATTAATAATGTGTTTTTTAGTAATTTCTGTCATTTAGAAGATTAGAAATACTTCAAGTCTCTGTTTTCCCCATTATCACTGATGAAGTGACCAATTTATACTGGCGATAAATGCACTAGTAGTTAATTGTCGGTCTTATTCAGGCTTTCACCAATTTTAATTCTCAAATCGTACCTATCATGCATTCTGTGTACACACAATTCTGTATTGCGTTTTTCTAGTGCTACTTAAGTATCTTTCTAAAGTGTTAAATACACAAACTGCTAAACCTAAGTAAGAATGGATACTATTCTTACTTGTAAGAAATTATTGTACTAGAGACGATTAATGCTTATTAAACATCATAGGTCTATCTTGATGTTCAAATGACGGACAAAGTACTACTTCTTGAAACAAGTTTTACTTACCACCTAATTGGTCTTTTTCTTTAAATAATTGACCATTATCCTTAGTTTTTTTACAATGCTTGCCTTTTTTTTTTTCTTATCATTGGCTTTAAAAATATGTGGGATGTTGTGAGTTTGAGAAACCACATGGAATGCTCGGGTAAAAATGAAACCGACAAGTAAATATAAGTCACAGAAATGGATGTTCTTGGAAAAATAGCGTAAATAAGAGTTGATTAAAAAAAGGCAGTCAGGGCACATTATCAAAAAATTAAAACACTTTTATTATCAAAATGTAAAAAAGGGCAGGAAACATGAATATCTTGTTAATCTATAGCTTGCTTTTATACATATTAATGATAGCAGCTGAATTTGACTCCACAATCACTAGCAATTATGCCAAAATGAAAATGTTCAACAACTAGCTTTGCTTGGAAATATATTCAAGTTCAATGTCTGTCAGAACTTCTCAAAATGTCATATTAACCATGTCAGGAGACTACAGTTCTTACTTAAAAAGGTTTAAGCTGAGCTTTTGTACAAAAAACACGTCAGATGTCTTAAAAAGTAAACAAGAGTTTCCTAACATGCTGGCTATATACAAAAGTCTCACCTACGCTACTAATCACTTATGGGAAAGTTTAGGCATTTTACATTCCTTAAGACATCCTGCTCTCAAAGATCTATCAAAAGAAAACTTGTACCAAAATCTTAAACTTCGTTTAAATACAGAGGGTTGAATACGTTACAGTAAAATAATTTTGAACACGCAAATCAACAAGACCATTATAAGGTTGTGGTGAAACTGAATATATCAGAACTACATTTGTTACTTGTCTGAGGTAGTGTGATGTCACCAAAAATTGAACTGTTTTTGGAAAGGGGTATGGTAAGAGCTGTTTTTGATGCAAAATGCTTACACACTCATATGAGAAAGATATGTCCAGATTGGGGGATTTCGAATTTTTGAGCTGAGTATATCCCGTTTACTTAATGGCATTAGAAAACAATTGTTTGTTTGAAGTTAAGCACAAAGCTACACAATGAGCTATCTGTGCTCTGCCCACCATGGGTATCGAAACCCAGTTTCTAGAGTTGTAAGTCCGCAGACATACCGCTGTGCCACTAGGGGGCTCGGAAAACAATGGAATACGAATCAACTTGGAGAATCAGGATCAACTAGAAAAAAACCTGCAAGAAGCTGGACCCCAGCCATAGTAAGCAAAGTATAACAAGTGAGAACTCTCAAATACAAAGGTCAATGACGAAAAACATTCATATGACCCAGACAACAGTAGGCAAAACAATCAAGAAACATCTCTGTCTGGAAAAGAGAAACAAGTCATGTGTAAACAAACTGCTTTCATAACATATTTCTTTAACCATCATATACCTCAAGCAGCTAGAGAATGAAACAGGTATTCATGCTAACACATAAGAAAACATGCCACCAGATGCAATGTCTGTAGATTTCTATGTGATTACAATGTTGCTTGCCTTACAACAAAGCCTCTTACAACGTAAATTACACTGCAGGGTTATTATCAAGATGTATGATGGTCACAGCATGACTGATGTGACCAGGCTCCAAAAGCTGTTTTAATATAGCATAAACAAACCTGTATACCCAAATTAAGATACTAATTGTGCGTCTTGGTGGATTATGTCAAGTGATAAAATGTTAAAATCTGAATCCTTAAAATGTACAAAAATAAATTAAAATCTGAAGTTCTAGTATTTGAAGATGATTGATCATGGGATAAGGTTAAATGTAAAAATAGTATTCCACTTTACATAATCCATTCATGGCAAAGCAAAAGTAATGACTTTTATGAAACATTTAGGCTTAACCTTATTAAACATGCTGGTGAATACTTGTATTCATTCAAATTTGCAATTTTAACATTGTGATGTAATTCTGAAGTTTAACTTAACTAATTGTATTCATGCTTTGTCACACTCTAAAATACTTTATAAACTTCATTGGTTTCTAAATCATTCACTAAATTCTCTTGTAAATTATTGTTTTCCCAACAAAGCTTTATCTACTTGTTTTCACAACACTAAACTTAACAACTATCAATGGTGTCATTTTCTATTTAATCATTAGTCCAAACAGTTCTTGGGTCCATTATAGTAACTAATTACACCCACAAATCATACAAGAATACTCTCAATATTGCATTTAATCCCACAATTTACTACTGAGGTTGCTCTATATACTTCATATAGAAAATGAATAAATTAACCCAACGTTTGTGGTCATTTATTTACTTTGGGTGTTGTAACAGTATGTGAATGATATCAAAACAAGTCATTAATTCGATGGTTAACCCTAATATGCTGAAATCTCTGCATTCAAAAATACCTTAAAATAACAAAGGTGTATCATAGGGTTTTCAATAATAATAAAGTCCTATAATAAACTGTAACACTTAGTCCACGGTTTGAAGCCACTATACAAAATGAGCAACATTCAGGGATTTTGCATGTAATGCTTATTCATATTACAAGTTTACATTTGGACTACCTGTAATTCCAATGTGCAGTTAAAACATCAAGTGATTATCCTAACTTCTGGAAGTGCATCCTCACAAGAAAACAATTTTGTTTAATCATTATTTCCATGAGGTCTACTTTATTTACTTGCTTTGTTTTTCCAAGCAACACAGACGAGTTGCAAATTCAGCAAAACTAGTCTGCTGTAATGGGAGAAGCAACTCAAAGAATAAGTAAGTAAGGCCTCTAAGCTCTACTTCATCTTTTCTGCACTGAAATTATTTTTGACAAATAGAAAGAATTAACATGCTACTAATCCTTTTTGGTTTTGACTTTCTTAACCAGACAGATATTACAATTTTGTTACATAATTTTTTTTAATTCTTTTTTTTATGAGAAATATTCTTTCCAGTGGAAGTTACATAATATTTTGTGAAACAAAGTATTTCTTTAACATGAACAATGAAAATAAACCTCTTCCAGTAAAAACAAAACTTTCAAGCTCCTCATTTCCAGTAATTTTCAATATTAATTAAATCTTAAAAATCTTACCACAAAAAACAAAAGGATATCATATAAAATAGAACTGTAATAAAGACACCAATGGAATCAGAAATTTTGAATATGCCTAATATATTCTTTAAATACAAGCAAGTAAATAAGAAAAAAAAAAGTTCTTAAGCAACTAACAATTTATTTCTTAGAAAACAATATTTTTCCAATTTTAGGTTAACACCAGAGTCTAGTAATGAGTGCTTTACACAAAGTACTTTTTTTTGTTTATAACTTTACATAAGGGGAAAAAAAAATCTGAACTTTCTTACATGAAAACATTCTGCAAAGGCTGAGCAACAACACCAAAACCATTTTAATTCTAAACAGTAATGTCATTTATCAAATAAAACCTCTTTTGTCTGAAAATGTCCTACATCAAAACTAAAGCCTATCTCAAAATTTTAATACCTATAATTCTGATGTTTTATGTTAGAGAAAACTTAATTCATTTTCTCTTTTGAATCAAACAACTTATGTTAAATGTAGATGCTATATTAGGGGGTGGGAAGACTTTAAAAACCTTTATAATGCCATAAGATCCACCACCTGCTTATAGTGAATTACTAAAGAGCTAGTTGAACAGTCTTCGCTTAAAAACTAAACATTTTTCTTTTAACTAATAAGAGGACAAAAAGAAGAAAAAAAATCTTTAATTAAGTTGAAACATTTATGCCATATAACCAAACTTTTTAGGACATTTCCAAAGTGGAATAATGTTCTTAGTCAAAATACTATTTTGACTTAACACAACTTATATCATAAAGAAAAATTGTCAAAAACCACTTTTTTAACATGTTGAACACAATCATGGAATATCAGTTTGATGCAGACTGTAAAGTTTTGCATCATTTCAATGAAAACTTGGACACATCACATCATGTGTGGTTACAAATAAAACAAATAGTTGGACAATGAAGGTGATGGTTCTTTGTGAAGTGACTGACCAGCAAGGAAAGCCAGTTTATGAGCATACTGACATGGAGCGGGAACTCTAATTGTACCCTGAAAAAACAAAAACAATTGAAAGTTAAATAAATTACAAAACAAAAACAATTGAAATGTTTGAAGATTTCTACAGTGGCTATCACTTGCAACTATATCTTACATGGATTTCAAATAGTTCTACTCATTTTCAGAAAATTTCAAATTTTACGTCAAACTATAAGGTCAACAGCAATCAATTTTTGATGAACAATTCTGAGAAAGATGATGAAATCAAGAAAATAATGGCAATATATTTTTCCTAAACCTCTCTTGTAAAAGCCCAATCTTGAGCCTTAAATCAAATACTTTAATTCATTATCTCCCCAAGTCACTGAATATGTACTATCTTGCAACACAAGCTCCATCATTTAGATGGAGTCAGTAAAACTTGTGTTTTTTCTATGAATAATCTAAATACATACAGATGATACTCTTTTTTTCTTGGGGGGGAATGGGTTCTGTTACAATATGAGACATTTTAGAAATAAAGAATGGAGTAATTTTGATTTTTCCAATTTTGTTTTATGGTGTTTACAAGGTCGTTCAAATCAATCAAGTCCGTATAAAGTACAGGAAATAAATAAACAAAATAGTTTTACAGAAAAAAGATGTTTGATATTTAACTAGAAAATTTCAGAGGTTACATAAATAAAATCACATAAAGAAAATTATTTTTTAACCCTACCGACACGAGTCACAGGTCAAAGGCCATGTCATTGCGTTTGTTGATTCGCATTCAAAATTTTGTTGAACTACTATTTTATGAATGTACATCAATAAATTTAGTATCAAACTGTAGATTATAATTCAATCTTTAGTTCTATACATTAGTTAATTTCTTATCTTAAAAATAAATATTAAAAAAAATTGAATATTGATGTTTGTGTGTCAAGTGGTATGTTGAATGCAGCATTGGTTCAAATTAGATGTTTATGATGTCCAAATACAAAGTATAGTTTCTTACCAATTAGATACTCAAATTACTGATACTGACAAGCTAGAATGTAAAATAAGAACCTATCTTTTCTATTTTCTGAGATATTAGTAAATTTTTTGAATCAACTAAGGTGGTTCCATCCACATCTTAAATTTTTGAAAATACATATTTACGTACACCTATTTCACCCAATGATGTGTGTATAACTAATCAAAGCTCACAATGTCCCCCTAGTTGTTTAATCAGCCTCTGTGAAGTATTTGAGCAACAAACTCTTTCTTTTCATGCTAGATTTCAAGCAGTAAGGTAAGACATTAGTGAGCTTGAAAAATTTCAAATTTTTTTTAGACCCAAATATAGCTCAGTTACTAAGCTTAATAAATTACAGTGGAATTCTGTGGTACTGATATAGTAATTTCAATATATAAAACCTACAAAACATTATTTCGTTTCACATTCTCCACGAGCAAAATTTGATAAGGCATAGCACACACAGCAAGCAGCAAACAAGTACAAAGTTCTTAACTAGAATAGATAACTGTTTGCTGTACTTCTTTATTTAGTGTTCTATGTTTTAAGAAAACTCAGTTTAAGAACTTATTTGTAAATAGTAATAATGTATTTTAACTGAAATGTGACTGTATTTTACCAAAATACTAGTCCACTAAAATGCAGCCAAAACAGGTCACTTTGTAAAGGCCAGTTTTGTATTCTTGGATATGGTAACATGAGTGCATGTGCACCACGTCATTGCAACTTCTGCAATGTTAGCCAGGCGCAACTGAAAGGTCAATATAATAGAAATAATAAATATATACACAGGTGTATAATGTTATGAGATTTAAGCCATTTAGACTAAACATTTTTATTTTTGTGTTATAATTTGTAGTCAATCTAGAACAAAAAAAAGCATTATTTATGTTTATTTCTTAACTTTTTATGGTGGTTATGAAGTCGGTCAAATCAGCCCGTACAGAGATAAAGTATTGAAAACAACAGATAAAATATAAAGTTTGATAATTATATGGAGATTATAAAGATTTTGCATATGAAATTTTCTGATGCATAAGAGTATTTTTAATCTTAAAATCATAACTACTTTGCATGTTGGATAGTCAACATTCAAAAAGAAAAAAAGGCACGAGAAAAATATTACTTAATAAATCTTAAAATTTAATTTAAAAAAATATGATATTTTGTATATGAAAGCCTTGTAATGTTTACTGACAACATGTAAAATTTCTTGAAGATACTTTTACTCATTTAAAAGTTATAGCATGAAAAGTATAACAAGCACAAAATGGTTACCAGGGTAGTCTCTGGGATCGAGCCAGTGCTGAGAGAGTTAATCAACACAAAAATCACTCTGCACTCCCAGCAATCAACACTCTGGCTCCATATACTCATGAACAAATTTTTATTAAAATAACTAAAAAAACTGATTTTTTTTTATGTATAAAAGCCTTGCAATGTTTATTGAAAGCTGGTCAAATTATGCAAAGATACACATTATATTAAAAGTTATAGTATGGAAACTAATGGTTACAAGGTTGATCACACCAACTGACCTTCTGTAAACAGAATTTACCAAATTTCTTATGAGGCTAGCTCATTCTATAACAGTTTATTAATTATTTATCTTTACTGTTGCTGAGACTCTTTGACCAGTCAATGAAACTACTTAAACCCACTTACAGCTTAATAAGAAAGCCTGTCAAATTACAATAGCTATATGACATAGTATTCTTTTTGTACTTTATTATTTTGTATTTTAAACTGCATACCTGAAATAATTAAATACCATACTATCAACAATCCTGCCAAAAAGTAGTTAACTTTTATCAAGAATTCAACAGCAAAAAAGTACAAAACCAAATAAGTATTAAATTTAGTTTTTTTATGTACATTTATTTAGTTATGAAGGTAACTAAAATGAAAAAATTTGAAATTAAGTTAGATAAAAAATTCAAATGAAAGAAATATTAAATAAATTTCTCCATGAGGAATGTGTGTGAGCTGCTTATTCGTGATATAATTCAATATTTTGTTAACTGTAACTTGTACCTTGCTCTCACCAGGCAATTTATTGCTTTGTTACACCAAATTAGCAGTTGCAAAAAACGTTAAAGGACTGAATATATTAGCATAATTAAAAAGTTGACCAAAGTGACTGAGCCCATATATAGTTAGAGTTAGGGTAGAGAAAATAATGCAAAATGTAGTTTTATTAAAAACTTTTGATATCTATTTAAGACATTCTAGAAGTTTTTAAACAAAAATATCTTTACTCTCAATATGAAAATCACCTTAAACTCAGACTAATCAGAGCCTGAGTCACATTGACTAAGTAATTTCAGACAAAACTTTGATAGAAATACTTCTTAAAATTCGTTGGTGTTTGTGTAATGTTCAATGTTAAAAAACTCAAATTTTATAAAACAATGATTATTTTATACATAATTCTAAAAATGAGACTGTACAATGCATCGAAACATGTAGAGTGTATGAGGTTTCCAGTTTCACTGTTTGTTTGTTTTTTACCCCGTAGAGTAAGTTATTTGTATTTTATTGTAATTTTGAGACTGGAAACAGTCTCATTTTTAGAATTGTGTATAAAATAATTTTTGTTTTATAAAATTTGAGATTTTTAACAGAAATACTTCTATTAAAAAATTAAGTTTTTCTGTGCACAACATACCTGTAATATAT
>NW_013666181.1:124803-132129 GCF_000517525.1 Limulus polyphemus | reverse complement strand
CTGTGCACAACATACCTGTAATATATACTAAAAGCTTATCAAATGTCACAAAGATATATTAAACATATTCAGAATTACAGTATAAATTAATTTCCCAATACTGGCTCAATGCCATGGATTGACCAAGTGCATGCAAGGTTAAGATATTTTTTACAGTAGTTAAAGATAAACTCAATAAATAATTTTTACGATACTTACTGGCCAGTTGTAATACAGATGAGTAAGCTTATATGATAATCGCTGCATATGGTCAGGACTAAGACCTGATGTATCACAGATAACATTATACTGAGTAGGTGTTACTGTACCTTGACGAACACTTTGGGAGACCAAGTAAAAGTCATATCTGTGGGAAACATGTGGTCTCAGTTATAATGAAGAAATATATAAACAATTTCCTAGTTACAAAAATCCATATCAAGACAGATATTATAACAGGTATTACTGGATAAAATTTTAAAAATTGATGTACATTAATATTATTTCATATTTTATATTGGGTTCTTTATCTGTATGCTTTTTACAATTACAATCTAAATGTTTTGCATGACATTTCAATATCAAATGCAGCACATTATGCTGCTCACTTTATATACATCTCAAAACACACCTTTCAGGACGTGTTACTTCATCATCAATCACAGTACCAGGTGGCGGGTTATCAAATTGTCTAGCTCCTTTGGAAAAGAATCTTGTAGATATTCGTTTTGTAACAATGATAAAGGTAAATTTTGGTCTAAAGTGAAGAGTGGAATAACAAGTTTTTTTAATGTATCAAATATATCAAAACACAGAATATAAATATACAATACTTTCAGATGTAACTTCATTGTAATAGAAAAACAAAACAACTATAGAAACTTCAATACAAGTATCAAAGATATTGTGTTTTACTTTATTTTTATCATGTGATTAGTATTTTTCATAAAAGAAACGTGTAAGTAGAAGCAAGTTGAATAACTTCAGTTATTAAGCAATTAGTGTCAGTATTTCTTTATTAATGCGTTGAGTGAATCAATTGCCTAAAAAACATGTTATTCCCAAGTATTTCAGGCAGTTCCTCCATTGAACTTTTCATTTTCACACACACACAGAAAAACATTTCTACCTAAATCTTCTTTAACTCTTAAAACACACATGTGCTTTGATGCACTTATTATATGATTTGTTTTACTGCTTTGAAAAACAATCCTTTCAAACAAATTATGAAATGAATAGTTTGAAACCTGAGATGAACTATCTACAGATCATGTAGCTTCTTCAAATAAAATTCAAAACGACTTTGTTGTGATGTTTAATATACAATTAAAAATGCTTACCTTTGTTCTACATTTTAATTACAAATTCTTGTATCTTCCTACATTATTGTAAAGCTTTCCACTAAAGTAATTATATAGAACTGTAAATTTAACCTTTGTTTTGATTCAGAAAACACCACACACAGTTTACAATCACTGGCATACAATAAAACCAACTTTACCATACCAAAATTATAAACAAACCAATTAAAAAAAAAAAAAAATACAGCTTTCATTTAACATATGTAGTGAGCTTTAAATTTTTTTTACATTTATTTTTGGAGAATATCTTTGCCTCTTTAAGCATATCGTAATAGATGGCAGACTTTTTAGCAAAATGAAACCTGATATGGTTGAGTAGAAAAGAGTAACTAAGCCTACCTCATCTTTTGCTATTATACTACAACAACAACAACATAATTCACATAAAACAAAATAAAGAAAAAAGTTCTTCACATATCATATCTTTTCTACTAGCAATATATATTAGTAAGTTAAGCTTTAATCAATTTGTTCAGATTTTACACAAGTGCTTAAATGGAATCCACTTTGACTAAACAAACAGAAAAATAACTTTCATTATGTGTTTATATTACTAGCCTATGACTTCTCAAAGCTGAGATACAGGATAAGAGAGAGTAATTGACTAAAACTGATAACATTTCACTTGTACTAAAGTTCAAAGTAGTACTACCTTGTTCAAAACTATTTAGAAATTTCCTTTTATGAGGCATCAAGTGCCGTATTATGCAAAAAAAAAACCTAAGGAAACTCACAAACATTAATGTTTTTTTGTTTAGATTGTGCTGAAATTAACCCTAAAAATTTGCAAACATTTCTATTTTTACTCATAAAATAAAACCAACATTTTTTTATGAAATAAATTTCAACTCTGAAGCATTTACAAAATGCATGTGGAAGAATGTATTTGGATAATATTACTACTATCATTATTTTTGTGGTGATCCACAGTAAAGTTTTATTTTTAAATGGTTCCAATACACAGTTCCCAAGATTTCTGAAAAATTGTAAAAACTATGGTTGTAAATAAACATCCTGACAGTCAAAACTCATGACTCACAACTTGTCAACATAACAAACCTATTAAAGTACAAGAGTGTAAGGTGTTGGTCTTTTTTTGGGGCTGCAGCTTCTAATCAGCACTGCATCAGCATGTAATGAGATATGCAGAATTATACATGGACTTTTCACTACATTAAAATGCTTTTACTTCCAAGCTTTTGGCCCTCTAACCAGAGCCTTCAACATAGAACAATGAACTGAGCAATACAAATTCGTTTACCTATAGAATACTGCTTTAAAATAAGTATCGAGTCAACAATTGTAACAATAACTCACATCTGGTATTAAAGTTATTAACCATGTAAAAATTATGAATATAGAAGATAAATCTATTACTTCAGTATGATAAACATAAGGAATATACAATTATAGGAATTATATACAGAAATTAAAATACATTTTTCAAACTTCAAATAATACATTGTAAAATTAAGGGTTTAATTTCACATTGAAACCACAAGTAATATTTTATGTCTTTGATAAGTGATGTCCATGCAGTATTGAGTAGCTACTGGCTGTTGTTTTGATTAACACCTACTAGTGGGTCCACTGTCTTGTGCTTGGATGGCAAAAGCTTCCTTCATTTTTCTACGTTTGGTGTTTTCTTCCGTCTATTATTTTGACACTTTTAGGTCTAGTATATGGCCGTTTTCCTGAATATTAAAAGCTGTAGCTGATGTGTTTATAGCATAGTTCTTAATATCTCTTTGGTGTTCTTTGAACCTTACCAGTAACAGGTGTTGTGTTTCCCTAATGTACTGTTTATTACACTCACACCAAGTGTTATAAACTGTTATTTGTGAGAGAACTGAGAAGTAGGGATTTTGCCTTCATAACACTGTTGCATAGTGAACAACTTAATAAAACTACAGTGATGTTAAGTTTATACATTATCCTACAAATACTTCTCATAGGCCTGGTATACATATGGAAGAAATGCTATTTTCTTTTCATTGTGACTGTCGGGTTAAGGTTCAGTAGTTGTGACAAGTGAACTATACAACACACAGTGAATCATTTTCTTTGGATAACTGTTATTCCTGAAAATAGTCTCAAGATATTTAAGTTCTTCATCTAGGTAATATGATGTCAATATATTTGTAGCTCTAGATTTTAGTGCTTTTATAATACCAGTTTGGACGGCTATTGTATGACATTTATGAAAATTTAGATATTTGTTTGAGTCTCCTTCCAATAAGTGGTAATGGTCAACTTTTCTAAACTTACTTCTTTGTGTGAATCAGGACATCAAGAAATGGAAGAGTACTATTAACTTCAAGTTATATAGAAAATTATGTGCTGTCAAATTGGCTGTTCAGTTGAGTACTAAAGGTTTTGAGTTCTTTCTCTCCATGGTTCCAACTTTTTCCCAACTTCCATTCTTGAACCTGGTGGATATGTCCATCAGATATATCATCCTTAAAGAAAATTATTCTGCCCGGAAGAATGCTGTTTAACATCACCATAGTTTTATTAAGTTGTCCTACATTACGCGACAGTCTTACGAAGATAAAATACCTAGTTTCCAGTCTTCTCCATGTGGTTTGTAACACAAGGTGCAAGTGTAATATACAATACACTGTGGACACCTGTTACAGATAAAGTACAAAGAACGCCAAAAGAGATATTACGACGTGTGCTATAAATACATCAGCTATAGCTTTTAATGTTCAGGAAAATGACCATGTAACAGACCTAAAAACGCAAAAACAATAAACAGAGAAGAAAACACCAAATGGTAAAAAACAAAAAAAAGTTATTGCCATCCAAGCACAAGACAGTGGACCACTAGTGAGTATTAGTCAAAACAATGGCAAACAACTATGCAACACTGCATGGACACCATTTATCAAAGACATAAAACATATTGTTGTGGTTACTTGAAGTATGAAATATTTATCTTCATTTCACTATCATGAACTACCTTAGTGGTTCATAATAGGGTACACCCAGGAGTTTAAAAATTCTAAGAGAACATGCAGGCAAAAACCATCTTAAAAAGCAAACTTGTTTTTAAAAAAACACTTAAGACCTTGTATCTCAATGCTAAAATATTGATAATAGGAAAAAAGTTGATTTTCTGATTGTTAAACAAAATTCATTCATTTGTTCTTCTTAATATTATTGTTTCACAAGCCTACAGAAACAGTGGCTATGATTATTTTGTACCAAAACCTAGATATATATATAGTATGAAATGCTGCTAATATCCAAGACATACTTAAAAAGTTGATTTGCCTGGCTCAGTAAACAATGGTTAGTTTAAAAAAAAAAAGCCAATGCAGCAGTAAACTGTTGAAAAACATGTAACGTTCAACTGAATGCATATATATGTAGCTTAAAAGAAGAAGAGAGAAACAGTGTTTACATTATTTTCTCCAGCTACAAATCCATATTTTGACTCCATGTCTACAGTACTTGTCATTTTTAATGGAATCAAAATTGGGATTTGTAGCATTAGAAAATAATGTAGACACTGTTTCCAGCCAAATTTGTTTACTTTTTTAGCATTTTTAAAGACTTGAAAATATAAGCTTTGAATCTTGATTCAACTTGTCTGTTCTTTTTTTGATGTTCCCTATTCGCCTTTTTAGATTAACAATTTTTAATTATCTTGTATAATACCTGTAATTGTATTTTCCGTATGTTTATTATATTGAAGTAATCAATTTATTTTCAATATTCATCATAACTTAAATATGTTTAATAACTGTAATACCAGATGTCAGTTATTGTTACAATTGTTGCCTAGATACCTATTTTAAAGCAATGTTCCACAAATAAACAAACTTGTATCAGTCAGTTCATTGTTGCCCAATGAAGTGTCTGGTAAGAGGGCCAAAAGCTTACAAATAAATTTATTCTAATGTGGAGAAAAGTCCATGTATAGATATTTATTTATCTATGTTATGAGTCTTAAAAAACAACATATTGTTCAAAAAAGTTCCACAATTTGTTGAGATTTCAGAATTTGTTCTTGTTACCTTACATTATAACATGAAGTGATTATAAGGGCTTAAACTTCCAATATCTTGCCTTTTTAAGATGCATGACAATAACAACAACAGAGAAATTTACCCACTTTAAGCACAACTTACGTATAATCAGAAGCCAACTCTCTGTAACTTTTATGTAGCTGCTCAAGCTCCCATTCTTGAACTTGGTGAATCTGTCCATCAGATACACCATCTCTATAGAAAATGATTCTGTCTGGAAGAGCACCATTAACTTCACAGAAGCGTTTAAGGGCAACTAAAGAAAATTCAGACACTTGTTATCACCAATTCATATAAGAAACATACATACATTTCATGCGATATTGGAGATCTCAGAAGCTAGTTTTTCGAAGAATACATGTATATGGTTTAAGTGTTTACTAAAGGTGTTTCTAAAGTTAGCATCACCATGACACTAAAGAACTCTTACATTGTACCCACAATGTGTTAATGCCACATTAATAAATTATAATCAAAAGAGGAAATTGGTTTTGAAAGTTAGCTGATAAGAGATTTGTGTAAACTATGTTTATATATGAAAACAAATTGATTCTTTAGTTAGATATTGCACATGTAATGGATCAAACACAGTGGCATACCGCCCATCTCTTTCTATTTTTGGAAACACTCCCTTATATACACTTACTTCTATATATGGTATGAATAATCAATTGAAAGCTCAGAATGTCCCCCTAGTGGCTTTCTTAGCCATTTTAAATTGTTAGGACACCATCTTTTTCTTTCGAACCAAGATTTCAAAGAGGTAGGTTGTGTCTTTATTCTACTTGAAATTTAATATTTTTTTAGACTGAAATACACTTTGTTACTAAGTTTGACAAATTATAGTAGAATTATATGGTATTGATATAGTAATTTAAGATTTTCTGGTTATTCAACTGAATATATAAAACCAAAACAAAATTATTTCATTAGCAACCTACATCAAACAGCAACCAAGTACAAAAGTCATAACTAAAAGAGATAATTGTTCACTTTACTTCTTTATTTACCGTTCTATGTTTAATAAAAATAACTAAGAACATGTTTATAAATAGCAATAATCTATATACATATATATTGTATGATAATTGAAATGTGACAGCTAAGACAAGTTACTTTGTACAGACCAAAGGTCAACTTTATGTTCTTTAATATGGTAACATGAGTGCACATGAGCAGCATCATTGTAACTTCTGTATTGTTAGCCAGGCACGGGTGAAAGGTCAATATAATAAATATATATAAATGTATAATGTTATGAGATTTAAGCTATTTAGTCTAAACATTCATGTTTTCATGTTATAATGTGTGTTCATCCTAAAATGAAAGAGGCATAATTTATATTTTTTCCTAATTTTTTTATGGTGGTTGCGAGATCAGTCAAATCTACCGAACCCATACAGAGATTAATTACTCAGAATAACAGATAAAATATAAAGTTTTTCTTAAGAAACATTTGATAGCTATCTGGACATTATAAGGATTTCGTTCGAGAAATTTCAAAATTTTCTGATGCATAAAAGTATTTTTTATCTTAAGAGGAAAATTACTTTGCATATTGGATAGGCATCATGCAAAAAGAAATAAAAAGGCACAAGAAAAACCTTGCTTTACAAATTTTAAGACTTAATAACAAAAGTTGATACTTTGCGTATGAAAGCATTGTAATGTTTACTGATAATCTGCCAAATTTCCTTAACATACACTTACTAATTTAAAAGTTATAGCATGAAAACTATAACAAATGCAAAATGATTACAAGGTGAAAGAGTTAAACACAATGAAAATATTAAATTCTTTAAAAAACCTAATATGATCAAACAAAACCTCATTCCTCAGCTAATAATACAAACGTAAATTTCATTAGAAGCATATGATAAAAGCTAACAACACCAATAATACACATCAAAGTTTTAGTTCTGAAGAGAGAGAGAGAGAGAGAAAAAAAG
>NW_013666181.1:104426-124753 GCF_000517525.1 Limulus polyphemus | reverse complement strand
GTAGGTAGTATATATATATATATATATATATATACAAACAGTAGCAAGATTTATAGGCTTGAAACGACAAAGCACTTCAAAAGAGACTGTACAAGGCTTTTTCTAGTTCCTATTTGGGGCTGAACTGGCCCCATTTTTTCATTACTACAAATATGGGAAGAAAAAATCCCAAAAGCACTGTTACTAAAATAAGTGAAAAAAAAATAACCTACATAAAATCTTTATTAGAAAATAAAATAAATATTTTACTCTTGAAACTATAAAAATCTGTTTCATTTTATACATCTCTAACAGTATAACATTTGATTTTGCAACATTATAGCATTTCGCAACACCTAATAAAAAATATATTACAACAGCAAGTATAACATGAAGAAAACATCATAGAATTATGAGTTTCAGTGTAAACTAAATGACAAATTGAGTAGTACTAGTAGTAGTAATATTCTGAACCCACATGTTGGATTTGACAGACCTAAACATTTCACAAGCTTCCAATAATGCAAATTTTGACAGGTCCTTCATCATCTAAAAAAGCACTCAGTGATGATGATAATGCAGAATTATTGAGTTTTTTTATTGTTTACTTTTACATATATCAAATTTTCAATTATGAGCAAAACAAGCAAATTCCCAATTTACAAGGGTTCATTTACAACATTTACAAACTTGCTCTAGAACCAGAAACCATGCAAGATCCAAGTAGGTTAATATCATTACATATAAAGACTGAATAAACTGATGCAAGTCACTAACCTGTAATATGTACTTTCAAGGCATCTGAAAGCTCTTGGTGAGTATTGTGAAAAGCTACACGTGAATACCAATGAGTGAGATTTTTGTTCAGGCTGGCCACAAAACCACCAGCTGAACGTCCTTTCTGAGAAGAGTCATGATAAGTATCATAGCCAATCACCATCAAGCTGGCTAACTGTAATAAAGTTAGTCTCATATTAATTAAAAGTGCCAATTACAAATGCTGCAAAGTAAAAAGCTTATACTACATTATCTTATATTTCAAACATTGGTACATATTATACTAGTACTTTATATGTACCGAGAGACTTCCTTCCAAAGTATTATTCTACATTATTTTTGTAGTATCAATAACAATTGTCGCTTCAAAAACAGAAAAATACAACTTTCATGATCTTTTAGTTTTGTCAAAGCCTTGAAAACTATAAAATCAAAAAATGAGTAAGAAAAATAAAAACAAAAACACCACCAAAAAAACGGCATGCACACATATAAATAAATGTCCCCAAACAGAAACTTACATGGACATATTTAGTTCTTCATACAAAACTGGTTTTATCTAAACTAAGGGTACAATGTAGTTCTTTTTCATACATGTGTTAAATACAACCTCATTTTGAAGTTGTTATTCACAGCACTGAGGTAATTTCATGGAAGTGAGAGGTATCAGAATCAAAATACATCTCATGTTCTCAACAAGGAACCTCATTATAACTCCTATAACAACAATATTACAAGTACCTTAAATTATTTTTAGAGTAAAGTCTTAAACTTTAAACACTTAATAGTTTTTCCCCACAATATTTTTAGCATTGCACCAATAAGGGTTCTATAGTACCATAAAATTACACAAACATTGAATGACTAGTAACTGTATATATATATTTGCAGTTTTGCATTAAGAACTGAAATTATGTTGGTGTTAACTTTTTAAATTTGATTTTTATTCTTACCGGAATGTCTAATCTCCAAGGAACACCACCCATCTTACAGTTGAGCTGCACACCAATCTTAGTGGCCACACTCATCAACATCTGCTTCTTGCTCAAGGTTCTGGCAACAACAACTTGTGATGGAACTAAAAAAGAATTAAAACAAGTTATTCTCTACCATATACGACTCTACACTATGGTAATCATAACTGTGATAGCACTATTTAAAGAAAGAAGCAAACTTATTCTCCACATATATGCCAATTATGACTTGGTATGGCTTTGAGAAACAAGTGAGGATTAACAAAGTTTAAAAGATTTATAAATATTGCTAAGTATTACCCATTATTATGGCATTATTCCTTTTACTAATTTTAAACCAAGAAACAATATAAAACAACACCCACAGATGGTTGTTTACAGTTTAGTTTAAATGAAATATCCAAACATCTTTCTCTTGGACATCCACAAGAACTTTGATTACACACATTAAAAGCCTTGGAGCACCTTGTTGCAATTATTTTTAATTCTGCAATTATAAAAGCATGGAAAAAAATGTTATCATTTCAAAGAGAGAAATATTTATAGTATTTAACTGTACTGGTAAAAGAAGGAAAGATCATTCCAGGAGGAAGAAAATGGATTTTCTTAATAGTCACACACCACAGGTAGTGAATAAAGTTAAAAAGCTTGTTATCAGATGTAACCCATGAGCACAGAGTCCCATAGTCATTAAAGAAGGAACAACTCCCTTGGAACTGTAAAAAGATAATTCCTACAGATTTAAGATTACAAAAGCAATAACATGTTTCATCACATACTTCTAAAAAAAACCACTTTGTTGAATGAAAGATCAACTATCAAAAGCTGTAAAAGAAGTATATGGCATGTGATAAAAGAAAATATTTCATCATATCGGGAGAAGCATATATCTACTTTAAGCTACTGGAACAAAGGCCTGGCAATTCATTCTCATCCTACCAGTAATAAAAGTCTTAAGAAAGGGTAAAGAACACAATGCAAAAACGTTTTGAAGGAATTTATGATGATCACAGGCTACAGATATAATGGTTATTTAAACATCTGGAGAGTTTAGAAAATTGCTAAAAGAATTTTGCATGCTACAAGATTGTGTTAACACCATTTTTGTATAGACTGCAAGGTACAGTTCCAACAGGATAAAAGCATCCACTAGATGACAGTACAAACACAAATTCATGCTATACTATTTACACACTTGTCCCATAGCCTTTGCTGGATAACTATTGGTCAAAATGTTGGAGTCAAATGCCTTTCAAACGTTTGCTTATTTAATCCATTTTTTCATTGTAGTAAAACTCTAGACTCAGTATTACACCACACAACAAGTACTTCAGTAAAATCAAAGTACCCTAGGTCTGGTCTGTTGATCACAATGTGTATAATTTTGTTACTTGCACGTTTGCTTAATAGGATACCATCTTTTACCATCCAGTAGGTTACTTTCATAGCAACATTAACTGCCTTTTCTTACCCTTTCATTACAGGTTGGGTGGATTCCTCCCAGCTCATAAACACGAAAGTATCCAAGAGAGTAATTATACTATGACTTTTGATAATGTATGCACATCTTTACAAATTTTGCAGGTTATTGGTAAACATTACAAGGTTTCTGTACACAAAATACCAGGTTTTCAAATTTAGTATTAAGATTTTTAATTAAAGATTTTCTCGTAAGCTGATATTGACAAGGTAGAATATAAAATAAGAACATCTTATCTTTTCTATTTTCTAAAGTATCACTCTTGTAGTGAATCAAATACAGTGGCCCCCCAGCCCACCTCTTTCCATTTTTTGAAACGATCCCTTATATACACTTCTATACATGACATGAACAACCAATCGAAAGCTCACAATGTCCCCTAGTTGTTTTCTCAGCTATTTTTATGTGTTAATCTCATTCTTTTCCCACAAGATTTCAAACAATAAGGTAAGTCATTAGTTTCATACCCCCACGTGCAAATTTTAAAAGGCTTAGCAAACTACATCAAGCAGCAACCGAGTACAAAGGTCATAACTAGAAGAGATAATTGTTTGCTTTACTTCTTCAGTTACTGTTCTATGTTTTAAGGAAAATAACTGTAGAGTTAACTTTTTTATTATTATTTCAAAATAGCAATAATCTATATACATATATAATGTATAATAAATGAAATGTGACTGTATTTTACAAAATACTAGTCGACTAAAACATATCTGAGACAAGTTACTTTGTACAGACCAAAAGTTATCTTTATGTTCTTTGATATAGTAACATGAGTGCACGTGAGCAGCAGCATTGTAACTTCTGTATTGTTAACCAGGCATGGCTGAAATATCAATATAATACAAAAATATATAAATGTATAACGTTATGAGATTTAACTCTTTCAGCACAGGCTTGGTCCTTGAGACCGACCTCGTAACTATTTTGTGCTTGTTATAGTTTTCATGTAAATTCTAATTATACACGCAAGACACTTCATACACAGAATTAGACCTACTAACAAAACATCATACTACATTATTCCTACACCATCATGATACAGATTTGTACTAATAGATAGAAGCTACAGTAAGTGGCACAGACAAATGCAACTGTATGCAAATATGTCTGTCACTGACAGTGATAGTAAATTGACAAACAATTCAATAAGCATAATTAAAATTATTTTATATAGAGAATATATCATATGTTTCAAAAGAGCTCTGGTCTATCAGATAAATGTCCTAAAAAATAAATGTGATGCTCAATCTATCATTAGATTTACCATCTGCCACCAAGTTATACCAGTTTTAGGGATTCCACCCATGATCAGTCAATCTGGATGAGGGCAAACAAAAATAATAAGACTAGGTTTCATACAGTGGGAGCATATAACACAAGTATGGTATTTTTTTAATATTTTAAACAGCTTGTTTTTTAAAATAATTCACAAGAATGAATCAGTATCGTCAATGATGCATATTCTTGAAATTCTTATAGAAATATAGGACTACCGTGTGAGCAAAATATTTCATAACAGATCTGTACACAAAAAATCAGATGTGTCACAAAAGTGTCTGTACTCAACATCTCTGTGGATTGCAAATCAGTCTGACTTGAACAAGTCAGCATGCAAGGTGGTGTTCATGTGAAGAATAAAAATACCTTACAACACTCAAAGGTACTCGCTTGGTGCTTGAAAGATTCGAGGTTTGGGCTCATAGATGTGGGAATTTTCGGTGTTTCAGTATGATAATAATCATGGTTTTCAGGGCACTGTCAAATAGAATTGGGTCATGAGCCCCGTGTGCCAATGTCTAGCAATGCTTCCAACACCACTCAAGTGCCAAGTTTTTCATTTTGTTCTTATATACACCTACACCTTGACAGAACGTGGTCATCTGGATCTAATAACACTACCATGTAATATGCAAAGGAGCATTACATTGAAGACAATTTAGACACTTTGCTATTCAAAAGTCATCAAATGATCATAGAAGCATGTTGCTTTTGTTTTTCTGATGGCCTTTTGTTATACAGCTGAAGCAAGAAACTGCTACCATTTATGCTTCTTTGTTTTTAAAAATGGGGTCCAAACAATATGTTATATCTGAACTTGCATTGTATTCAAGTGTTTAGTTGAGGTTCAGGTGTAATGTTGTTTATTACGTTAAATAAAAAACCCCTACTAAATATAACATTTGCTAAAAGTATGCACATTATATTTATTATGGTATGGCTCTTGAAACTGAACATAATGAAAATCACTACCATAATGCCCATACTAGCATAACACAATATCCATAATGATTAACATTTCCATCTCAAGAGCATACCATGGTCCAAATGCCTGCAGTTGCATACTAACAAAATTATCAATACAATTCTGTGAAGCTGTGCATACTCACCTTAACTTTCAGTTTTTATTCAATCCTGACCATAGCATATAAATGAGACTTTTGATAAAATGTCTGCATGAAGTAAAGTGTTGCAAGTTCTAAAGGTGATTTTCCCCTATAAAGTTCTTTATTCACTGAAGCAAAATGGGTCAATTAACACAATGCATTATAGAAAGCTACTAACTTGATCAAAACAAATCTTTTTTTTACTAGTGCATAGGTGTGTATTATTAGCACTGCAAGCGGTAAATTTTCCTAATACATTACTCAGACATGTGTAGCATTAAATTATGAATTATTAAGTAAACAGGATGTATTCAGTTATTCACTGGTGCAGGATCAACTGTTTCCACAAAGATTCATGGATATAAAGTAGCACCATATTCTCAGAAACTCCTACACGTGCTATGTTAGTTACTGTCAATGGAACATTTTATATTCACTATTTCTTTAATTTGATATCTTCCAAAACTTATCCCTAAACTACTGATATTATACACTGCCATACAAATTTTCCTTTACATACAGGTTTACCTCAACTGTCGCTGGCAATATTTTACCTGTCTCTTGGAGATTTTGCTTGTTAGTGACCACAGCCCAAACTGTAAGCATGCATCATGACAATGGATGCTGTAGGTAATGCTTAATTATGTAAGTTTTGTTTTGTAACAAATTGAAACAAAATTATTGATAAATTATTCTATGACTAAATAAATAAAAAGCAAAGATATGAAATAAAAAGAAAACTTCACCAAAACTGTGCAGAAATTTTCTATCTTTGAGTTGCCAGGCTTCTCTACACAAGTATGTCAATGACATAATATATCCAAGGTATTGCAAGTGTTCCTTCTATGATTAATGAAATGGGGATTGACTATTTTATTAATATACTAAAATTTGTTAGATCAAAATAGCTTAATTAATGTAAATAGCCTACATCTAAATAATAATTTGTTAAGAGCTTCTAGGCAGAAGAGAAAGACTTTTTTCAGAGCTCTTAGATGCTGTTAAGGTAGGAATCTAGCTACTGTTTACATAATCTATCGCAGCTGCTTTCATACTCCATAACAATTAACACCAAGCAAAAGAAAACAATGTTTATGCATAAAATATATGTAATGACATGCTAAATGCACTATAATTAACCTGTACTTTATTTTTTGGCATTAATGTCTGTTTTCTTTTTTTTTACTATCCTTGTCATAGAAGTGTCATTGTATACCAAGAAATTCATGGACTTTTCCAAATTTTTTCTATAAAATGAAATTCCCTCATGTTTTCTAGGTCAGGAATTCGAAATATAAAATTCACCAACTTTTCCCAGTTTCCCTGACTCGTGGGAACCATGATACAAAGCAATTTCAAAACAACTCAAAAATAGTCGTATTTTTGAATAACCCAATATTTTGCAAGCAAATTATCTGGGAATATCATTTGTAATATTAAATATATTTCCTCATGATTTATATGAATGCTTGGATGTAATTTTGAGAGACCAGATAATTTTCAGTTACAAATGATCCATTAGAACTTGAATTGCAGCAGAAATCTAAGGCTGATTTATGTCTCATAGAAGTCTTAATGTTAGCTGAAAAGCACAATTTTATATTTTTTTGGCAAGTTGTACAAGTTTACACCAATGCATGCAAGATTTTACTTCCAACTTGTTCATGTTTCCTACTTCATAAGATTTTCAGAAAATCTACATTCAGTTTTCTGATTAAGTCACTTAGTAACCAGTCTTATGTTAATTTTTTTTTTAGCCCCATCTTCTTGAATACACACTGACCTGGCATTTTTACACTCTAGCCCTCCACTCAAAAATACTCACTAGGATGCATTTCTCTACTCTCATAACTGCTAACATTGGTTTATATGTTTTGTTAAATCTTGTTATACAGTGCGGTGTTTAATAATTTCTTATACATTTTATTTTACAAGGGTCAGTGTTAGACTTTTCATCACATTTAGTTAAACTTCATTTACAGCCAACTGCAACATGCTGCACAATTCTGTTTATATACATATATATGATTTAATGAAAATGACAATGTTTTCACTGTAAATAAGCACAAATTTGCCTCTCTTTTTACTAGATGTAAATGTAATAATTATCACAATGACCACAAAATGTCAAACACAATATTACGTTAATAAGTTTTGTATGTTAAACATACTAATACTGTCATAATTTTTGTAATAAATGTAAACTGAAGAAAGTTTTGATTTTACTACCAGTTTTAAGATATTTTATTCACTATGACATTCAACAATGTATTAAAATTATTTATAAAGGAATTTTGTTGTTTTTTTTACACAGAAAACACTAATTTTTAACACATAAAGCAATGCTTTTGGAGTTAATTTTCAACAAATTCTGCAAAACACCCACAATCTAACCTACACTTTTAGTATGCTTCACTCCATGAAAAACAGTTGCGAGCTATCACAAGAACTGTGCTTCAAAACATTTACAACACCACTTTTAGCAAAACATTATCAAAAATTCAGCTGGGATTGGTAAAACTAAGAAGCCAAGATAGAAGGCATTTCAATTCCATGTACAAGTAATTTACAATAACTTTTTTAGGAATCCAAAAAATCTTGCAGGATTTCAAGGACAGGAATGTTTCACAGCAAAATTCTGGCATTTTCCTGGTTTTTAATTATCTATATAAACTGGGGCTATAGACCACAAACGTTCATCATTTATTACCATCCCTCTACACAGAACAAACCACATTGTGTGATGAAAAACAAGTGACAATTTAAAATCATACCTAGTTATTCTCTACAGATGGTGCTATACATTACTTATTGTTCTCTATCTAATCACAAAAACAAGTACAACATAATTCAATACATTCCTACTTTTGTGAATGCCCTATCAATTTCTGATACTAAATTCATGAACAAAAAATGTACACCAAAAGAGCTTTTTTACCTGGCATGTCAATACACGCTATTTTTTTTATAGCATCATATCTATCTTTTCTGTTATTTGGCACAACTATAAGGATCATTTCTGTTTCTGGTCCAATACCTTGACGCATAGCACCAATGAAAGAATTGATTCGGTCATCATCAATGGTTATCCTAGGTACAAGAAAAGAAATGAGTATACCACCATATACTTTCTCATTTCAATATCAAGGCTGCTATATACTATCCACTATCAAGTGCATCACATTCCTTGTCTCGATTTAAGTGTTGAAGCAAGCAGCCTTACCTTTGAATTGCTTCTAGTAATTTAACTGGTATTAGTCAAACATTTTAGAAGAAAAATCCTGATAATACATTAACAAGTTTAAATAGGTTAGAAAAATACTTTTAAACTTATAGTTACAAGGAAATAGAGGGTAAAGAGACAAGCTTGAACAAAATCTAGCACAGGAGAAATCTTCAATACAACTCTATGCATCTTGCTATTTAGTTCACAAACATTTTACTTACACTTCTGGAGCATTCACACGCATTCCCATTGGTGGACAGACACGCTTCAGAGACTGCAAGAAGTCTTCAAATTTAGGATAGTCTCTTCGGCTTACAACAACTGTCCAGATTCTCAGGTCTCTACATAACTCCATTGGCTTTCCTCTCATTTCTCTAGAAAAATCAGCTGTCCTTGGGTCATAGGTACTTGACTGCTCAGCTTGTACAATTCTCTCGGTATTAAGCACACGTGCTTGAATTTCGACAAGGGCATTGGAAAACTCCATACCCCAGCCTCTCATATCTTTCCTGACATCCGGATTACTGTGTTGTTACAAAAATAAAATTAAATGTAAATTAAAACACATCTTAGCTCTAGTGAAATTAGAAAATACTTTGAGAAAAGACATCTTCTTTACTTAACAAAATCTGAATTCATATTTTAGTGCTCCGGTCTTATAAATCATGATTTACTATAAAAAGTTAACTAGATATATATAAAAATTTATATTTTAACTCCTATTTACAATCACAACTATGACATGATATAACAATTTCATGGTAGGAATGTTTTTCAAATGAAGAGTCTAATTTTTCATCTATTAAATTTACAGTTTTCTTAGTGTCATCAACATGAGAAACTTAGACTTTTGAATAAGAAATGGAAGAGTTTTAAAATGAAGCCAAACTTAGTAACTTCCAAGAATAGCTTAAATGTGTTGATTTAACACATCTTGGACTTATGAATAAGAAAACTTAATTTTACAACGGAAACAAATTTAAGTGTTGTGCTATTTATCCCCAGTGAAGGAAAGTGCACTTTTTGAAAGTGATCAGATATATTTTCTGATCCTAACTTCTTTTCTTTATCCTTCATACTTATTACATTCAATGCTTTGAAAATAGTTTAACTATAGAGTCAATTGTATTGGTCATGTTGCTGACTAGATAGAATGATATTACTGAGTTAAAACACTCAGAAATCTTCAATGTATTAATTTCAGAAACACCTACACGTTTCATTTCTTAAAGCAGTATACAACTTCATTCTATAAATTCACTTCAACTACAGCAAAAAGTAATAATTAAAGCTAATTACCTCTTAACTCTCTGGATAAATGTTGACAGATTTTCAACACGTTTACTGGGAGGCAATCTAGTATAGGCAGCAAGATCACGCATAACATTAAAGTCTGACCTCATAGCTTCTGTCAATCCTGAAGTAGATAGAGTAAACTGATGTTTATAACAAGTTTAATCTATGAACATTTAGAACGTTCCTACATTTGTTGACACTTATTTTGTACAAGTTTGTAGATACAGATTCATAAGGAGATAAGATATTACAATCATGTCTAATAACATATCCTTTGCTCATCTAATATCCCTTTCACTGAAAACAAAACAATTAATGAACAAAGACTTTCTAAATAATGTTCAATTTTGAAAGATTTACACAATCTGAAAAAACTATACAAGTTCCTTTTAAAAAAAACTTGCATTTTCTGACACTGAAAGTTAATAATTGTTACCAAGTTAATGATTTTCATAAAAGAACTCAACCATACCATACCTATATTCATTTTACAAACAATGTGTTCACAATTATTACTATCTTGGCAACTCAGAACATGTTTAATTACAAATACAAAGAAGAATCTTTTAGTGTTATAATCTGAGGTCATTCTAGAATGAAAAAAACATTATTTAAATTTATTGCCTAAGGCTGGTCAAATTGACCATAGAGACCTCATAGAGTTAGGGTACAGAAAAAAAATAAAGTTTTACTGAAAACAAACATTTGAAATGTATTTAGGAAGTTTTAGAGATTACACAAATAATATTTGAGTTTTTTGGGACAAACAATAGTTTTTTAGTTATAACACGAAAATCACTTCACACTTGGACTGGTAACGAAATAGACTCAATATTTTCACAAACAAATTTATAATAAAAATACTTCATTAAAAATCTGATTTTATGTATACGAAAGACTTGTAATCTTTACTAATTTTCTGAATAATACATTTACTGCATTAAAAGTTATAGTATAAAAACTTGTGTATATTATACCGAGATCACTGCGAAAAAGTTAATTGTGATTGTTTGCAAAAAAATCATAATGATTTCTTTACCTAACTAAATACTTTGAGTAAAATCAATAATAATAATAATGTGCAAAAATAAATTAAAAATTTGCTAAAGCTATTTTAATCAAAGCAAAACAGGGTACATTGCTTCTGCTTCTTGCATGTACTTTGCATGACATTTGAAGTTTCCAAAACAAAATTCCCTACCTTTTAGTGTCCTGATATCTGCTGTGTCAAGTGTTGCTTGCAGCATATTCTGACTTTATTATAGTTCGATTTAATGAAGAATTAATTTATTCTCTTCTCGTTGCAACACAATGTAAATGAAAATTTACCATTACCAAACGTGTTTGTAAAGTAATCGTATAGCTGAATTTTGTGAGTACATGCAAGCAAAGCAAAAGATATGATTGAAGCAAGCCTATTTAGTTGACGGAGTGTATGCACATGTTCAAGAGAAAGCACCAAAAGAAACAGAGGGAGGGAAAGAGCACAAGTGAAGACTCCACCAAGTTTTTAAATCGTTTAACACATAATTGATCATGAATAGAAGTCCTCACGCAGAGAATAAATGTAAATAATACCACCACAGAAAATCCAGCCCTTTTAATTTGAGACCAATTGGTCATCCTGTTTGTCAAAAATTGCTGCTATGTTGGTCACTTTGGCCTCAATTTGCAACCTGAAAACAGCCTCTGAGGCAGCAGCCACATAGCCCATGTTACTTCCTACACAAAGTTATATTTGTACCTTTAAAGATGTGGTAGATGAAGATGACTTGCGCGTGAGTTGAATTAAAGTGAGGGAGAGTTTTGCAGCATCAGCCTCACTCTCCCATCCATACACATCAGGCACCAGTGGCAAGATCTGGTCAAGATGATTGGAAGATGAGTCACAATGCAGGAGCTGCTAGAATGATGACAGAGTTTGTCATCAAACTGCCTTAGGGTGCTCCACTTTGTATTTTATGTCAGGGTTTACTCCCTTAGAAAGATGTGGACATGCATAAGGAACAGAATCACAGAGAGAGAGACATTTGCGCTTATATATAGACAATTTTGAAGGAATGTATGTAATAACAGACTATTAATCATTATTGCACTGACCAGAAAAGCGATTACCTAAAATGTTAACTTAATGTCAACTATTTTAGAACCTCATTTGCCTATCTTCTATAATAAGCACAAAGAAAATTAGTAAAAATTAGTTATGAATTTCATGTTAGGTTAAGTTAATCTATATATATTTATTTTTAAACATAAGTTACTTGGTAATTACAATGAGAAATGCAAACTTACCTGTCAAACAGCAAAGTTCAGGTATGAGATAGATATTCTGAGTCCTACCAGCACGAAGATCTCGTTTACTTGGCTGACATACGAGAAGTGGTTGTTTTTGATCCTTTATTCTAATCTCATAATGCTTCAAAACAAAATTCATTATTACCCTCATGCAAAACAATATACTTCAAAACTCTAATGAAAGAATGTGTACCATTAAGAAGCAATTTTACCTAAAATAATAATTACAATCTTTTAGAAGGTCTAGCTGTTTCAAATTAAAGTCACAGTAATACTTGTTAATTAACTTTACAGTACAATCTGATCTAAGCTGTTTGAATTTTGTAAATTTAAGTAGCTTTAGGCAGCAAATATAATAAATACATGTCAAAAATAGTTGTTACAAGTGACCATACAACACATTAAGGAAATATTTAATAGGCATTTACTTTTTAAAAACAGTAGCTAATTTAAGTGTCATTCCAACGATACGACAATATATTCAAATCTCCATTACTGTCCTAATTTGGCTACAGAGATGAAATTTTAGGTATTAAAAAAAATGTGCCATTAATATGTTGAACATAGCAAAAATTTGTGACTGTTGAATCTTCTAGTTTTTATTTCAATATTCACTTTGATAAAACAAATTGACTTTTTACCAAACTGTAATTATTTTAAGATGGTGGAAGTCATAAAATTTCCTGCCTGCACTAATACAACTATTCAGTGGACAAAACTAAACCCCAAATCTGTAAACTTTACACCTGTTCGAAGCTTGTTTTTAGTTCACTGTTTGAAAACAACAAGTTTTGAAGTTAGTCAAGATCTGTAAAATTGAACTATCCAAAATTTGTTTTACAATTTTCAAGTTTCTGAAGCCAATAAAAATCATAAATCAAGTGTCTGAAAAGTGATTATTTTTCTTTCCATCTATTTGCCATAGAGCTATCTATGTTTAATTAGTCTTTGTTTTTGTTTAATTACTGTACAAAGTGAAGTTTTCAAATTTATTACTTTTGAGACACCATGAGGCAATGTGGAGCTTTTGTCTTGTAAATTAGTAATGGTATTTATTATTTGTATGCCACAGAAAGGTAATGAATTATCTTAATGATTTTCTCCCCATTTTTTGGTTTGCTGAAGCTATCGCTTATTTTTGTTGAATTTTAAACAAAACTACTTGAGGAATGTCTTTACTAGTCATCCCTAATTTTTAAGTGATTAGAGAGAAGGCAGCTAGTCAACATCATCCACTGGTATTTTGTGGTTATTCTTTACCAACAATTATTGAGTCTGATCATCACATTATAATACCTCAGGGATGAAAGAGCAAGATAGTATGAATTTTTTTTTTTTATCTCATAACCTGCCTGTTGGGAGTTGAACATGCTAACCACTAAGTCATGCCAGTATACCTGCCACCAAATTTTTAAGTAAGGAGTTAACACAACTGCACAACCTAATAATAAGTACCTTAAGATAATAATCCATGTAAGTTAGTGGTCCAGATTTTGTCTCAAATGTATCACATGGGTTCTTTTTCCAAGCAATATCATCCACACGATATGTTTTATTATTATATCTAAAGAAAGAAAAAAACAAAAAAAAACCCTTGGTAAGAAAAAACAGACTAAATCTAGAACTCAGTTACTTACACAAACATAGCTACAGATCTTATTACATGAAATCAAGTAGGGAATGGTGAAATTTTCTGCAGCTTTCTTCAGACTGTTTTTTTCTTTCAAATGCTCAAAATATATCAAGTTTTAAAGTATCACATTAATGTCTTTAACCATAACTGCAAGTTATTTATATGAAACAAAAATTAAATTAGCCATAGCAAGTTAGTTTAGATTCTTAGATAATAAATTCTTGTATTTTTCAAATTAAATGTAAGTTATGCAGTCATTATTCCTACACAAAACCAGTATAAAAATCTATTTAACATCTTCTTCAGTGATTCACACTAGAGTAAAATGTAAACTATCTCTGTCAGAACTAAATGGGTCAGTAACAAATATAAACTTCTGTTAAACCCCTTTTCCTCAAGAACTGCATTTTGAGATAAAGTACAACAAAGATACTCTGTTTGGAAAAAATTAAGTCTTAAACATTTGAAAGTAAATTTTACTTACAATATGAATATTAAAATGGTTTCTAAGCAAAAATGTTTTATACAAATTGTTCAATAAAGAAATATTTCCAACACAAGAAAATGTTTATGAAGTATAATTGGTATGCTTAATTCATGATAAATATTTGGAAATCCCAAAGTCCCAAAAGTTAGATTTCTTTCACTAGTTTTATCTGCACCAACTTATTTCCTTCTTAGATAATATCAGAAAACTTTTAATGAAAATCAAAAGAAAAAAAACTATTATTCTTACTACCATTTTCTGAACCAATTTAAGCTGAATTTCATATAACAACTTTCAATTCAAAAGCATTAACTATAATATATAAAAGAAATAACATCTAAAAATTAATATAATTAGGTGATGTGACCATCTTAATCAAAGTTTCCTATAAACTGCATGCACATCACAAATCAGACCACTCAAAAGCATCTAGCTGTCGTTCTCACTTTTCTGTATTATAAAAAGTTTAGTGTGAAAACCTCGACTATGAACATGTGCATAGTATTTGTAGTGCACACAAATTAATATTAAGTTTTTTATTTGTAAGCTTGTCAAATGATAGTGTTCAGTGGAGTTTGTAGGCTGCTCAATACAAAGATAATTTAAAGAGAGCACTGATTGTCTTGTAACATCATGCAGCAGGCTCATCAAATATTTAGAGGTGACTAAAACCTAACATGTTATATAAACAATCTATTAAAACTTTTATCAACAATACATTCAGTTTTAACATCTTTACATATTTTTCCTGAAAACTTCAAGCCAATATATGGTCAAAAACTTTAGTATCAATTTCCTTTAAAATATAAATTCCTAGAGAAATTATAAAACGTGAAATTTCTCACCTTGTCATGACAATAGATCCAGCAATTTGCTTAGTACACTCGTCTGTATAATTATGGCTTCTGCGTAGTTCATACATTAGATCATACACAGTATCACGTCGAAGGACTTTATAGGTGGTATCTACAACCATCATTACACAATTTTCATGTTGTCGAATAGCAGTGATTACTCCTTGCCACAACTCTATCCTGTATATAGGAATTTAAAGAATGAATTAAAGCACTTTTCACATTACTATCTGAATGTCTTACTGCCAAGCTGCAAATAATATGGCCAATATCTAAAGATCTCAAATAATGTCCTGCTAACTACTTTTCTAATACACTTATTTTTTAGCAGCAACAATCATAAGAGTAATTTATTCAGCTAATATCCTGCCAACAATCCTAACAGTAAATACTTCTAACACAATTTTATCAGCTATCCTAATATAAACCTAACATACAATTTACAGACAAGGGACCTATTGGTCAATTTAAGCCATCCTATCCAAAGCAAGTTAGGTCAGCAACTATATCAGCAATACTAATTCCTGTCAACTAATATCCCATAGTAATCAGTAACTAAATAAAAATATAACAACATCAAATTAGATAAACTACCATCCTATCAGCAGTTAGTAACTTTAAGCTTTAATTATATTAGAAATTCCAGGCCCGGAAATTAAAAACATCCAAGTACAAAACACTCCAAGATACATATGATTCTTGGCTTAGTACTCAATATCCTGCCAACAACAAGTTGTTTGTGTAGGGAAGCACATTACACTAGAAGACTTGTGTATATAGATAGATATATATATATATATACACACACACACACACAAGACAATGATTTGTAAGCATAATGAAATATTTTAATACATACTACATTTTGACAGAGCACTGGTCTGTCTTCTTCAATGCTCTGTCGAAACATGTAGCGTGTATTAAAATATTTCATTATGCTTACAAATCATCGTCTTATATATACATACATACAAACACACACACACACAAGCAACAGTAAGTTATTTAAAAAAATATTGTAACAGTTAAATCCTGTCAGTTAATATCCTACAAAGAGTAACTGAGCCAGTATTGTAATAGGTAACTCTTAGGTACTACCTTGCAAATGGCAACGTTGTCAACTAATAGTAACCTAATAGTCTTCCTAAAGCTTAACTTTAAAATCTTTTTTAACACAACTTGTTTCTTACTCAGATAATTTGAACAAAAACCATGTTGTTAAAACTCTGCTTACCCATGTTGAGGAATTGCAGACACAGAATCAGGATCAAAATAGTGTTGGCCCAAAAGTTGGAATTTCAGATGTTGTAGATTCCTACAAACATACTTGTTTTAGTAAACTTTATAAACTTTAAAATTGCAGCAAGCAGTAATTTATAATACTGAAATTTTCAAGCCACTAAATATTAAAATCTATTTGAAAAAACATTATTTTTTAATTACGTGTGCATATAAAAAAAAACATTTTTACATACCAGTAACCATCTAACAGCATTTATAAATAGATCTTATTTGTACTTTTACTATCAGAGTTAGAAACAATGAAAAAGTTAACACAAGTGTCTCCCACTTGTAGTTTGTAAACCAATGATTTATTATTACACTAATCTATGAATGAAAATTCTGCATATTTACCATTTATTTTAATTACATTTTAACCCTCAAATATAGATATATGTACATTAAGAACTTTTTTAGATGGTTCTTATAAAATAATTTTTATTCAGCACTATACTAGTGTTTAAAATAACTGACAAAACTGTGGATGTTTTATAAGTATTTCACAGTTCATATAATTTTTCACATACAAATTTCAAGGACAACTATTTTTCAAGGCCCTAATTTAGGGAGTTTAATAGTCAATGCAGTAATAACCAACTATAAAATTAAAAAAAAAACTTTTACATTAGCACAAATGATATCAGTACAATTTATTAGCAAAAATCAAGTTATTACAATTTAACAAAAATCAAAATTAAGCCTATCTTTCATGTAAAGATTTATTTATTCATTTTAAATTGAATACTACACTAAGCTATTCCATCAACTACACCGACTCCTTCAGTTCCTTCATTTTTCCACCTCTACAGATTTAAGGTTTTTCTGCTTTTGTTTGGAATTTCTTCTCAAACTGTTCAGCTTCTTATACACTTTACTCAGCTAATTTTAAGAGGCTTAAACATCTTTATCCATTTGTTTCTTTTATTACCTTAATGTATGCAATCTCATTCATCAAAAATTCTTTATGGATATTTTTCTTCTGAGCCTCCTTTTCTCTGCAACAGTACTCCAGATACGTCTATAACTTCTGTCTAGCATTTGCTGCTGAAAGGAGCAACTCACTGAAGTAACTGATGTTAAGCACACCTCCCACACTACGAACATGATTGTGAATGACATGCTGTGCTATCAAGGGCTGCTCAACAAGGTTTTTTTAACCATTTACTTCTGTGTTCCATGAAAACCAGCATTATACTTTTGCTTTTCCATGTGAAAGGATAGGCATGATCTTCATTTTTCCAGGTATGTCAAAATTCAGCTTTGTTAACCAACCAGTCATGGAAGAAATGTCCAATCTTTCAACCCCAAGTCTGAAGTTACTAAAAGAAGATGAATCTCCATAAAATGATACATCATAAAAATTGCTAAATTCCTTCAGATTTCATTACAGTTACTTTCTGGAATACAGCCTACATCAACAAATAGCCAAAGAACACAAGTCAGTTTTCTGTTGCATGCATCTTTATTTGAGATGTAGAAGTTCAGGTTTCTCACCAAAGCCTACTGCAATGGAGATTTCTCTAGAAGTTTAGAAGCAATTTTCAGCAGAAACAATTTGCAGTTCCACCTGAATTTCAAAAGTTGTTTGTCAGATGTTCACTGCTTTCCTTTGAGTTCTATAAGAACTCTTTCTGTTACAAAGCCAACCTTCAGCTTGGACACATCCATGTGGTTTAATGCATTTTGTATGTCAATTTGTAGAAGTTTAAATGCATATAGGGCATTTTCCATCAATCACTTGATCAAAGATGCCTTGTCACTGGAGAGAAATGGTAGCATATTTCATGAATGGTGTAACTTCTCCAGCAATAAAAAAGAAAAAATGTTTAGCTGGCTTTGAAAAAAGATTTTTATTTGTTTTTTAATCTGTAACGTTTCCAGATTTTGCTGCAGTGACAGGATTGGAAGGATTCTCTCAGAAACCTCAATATTTTCAAGCCATCTGTGTCTACAGGGGAAAAGATGTGCAACTTGTCACATTTATGAAGTATTCATTGCGAGCTGGTAAATCTTTAAAGAGAAATCTGAGACTTGAGATGATATGGTTAAATTCTCAATCTGTTGCTGCACATCAACCTCCGAATGAATTGTGCAGTACATGCAAACCACACTAAACATGTTCTTACTTGTTTGCCTTCCAAACAAGGAGTACAATTTCCAGTTAACATTAGGTCCATCCACAGAGTTGCACAAGATTACTGAAGCTCAAGTCTCCACACACACAGTTTCAAATTTTTCAAAAATCTGCTTAGGTGTATGATGGCCCATAAAGCAGGATTTCAGATATTTTGACTAGACATAATTCTCATTAACCCTTTCAAGACGGGTTACAGGTGAAAGGCCATGCAATCTCATTGGCTGACTCGGATTTAAAATTTTATTGAACTACTATTTCATGAATTTATGTCAATAAGTTTGTTATCAAACTGTATTAAATTCAAATTTTAGTATTATGTATTATTTAACTTAAAAGTAAATATTAAAATAAAATCCTAAATATAGATTTTTGTGTCATGTGGTATTTTGAGTGCCTCATTTGTTCAAATTAGGTGTTTGTGATGTCCAACTACAAAGTCAATAGTCTCTTACGAATTACATACTCAAGTTACTGATACTGACAAGCTAAAATATAGAATAAAAACCTCTTATCTTTTCCATTTTCTGAGATTTTAATATATTTATTGAATCAACCAAGGTGGTTCCACCCACCTTTTCAATTTTTGAAAATACTTTCTCACATACACCTACTTTACCCAATGACATGTGTATAACCAATTGAACGCTCAGAATGTCCCTCAAGTGGTTTACTCAGCCTCTGCGAAGTATTTGCATGGCAAACTCTTTCTTTTCATGCTAGATTCCGAGCGGTAAGGTAAGACATTAGTGAGCTTAAGATTTCATTTTTTAGACTCAAATACAGCTTAGTTACTAAGCTTGATAAATTATATTGAAATTCTGTGGTATCGATACAGTAATTTATGACTTTTTGGTTATATCAAAATGTATGTATAAAACCTAAAAAAAAAAAATTGTTTCACATCCTCTACGTGTGAAATTTGATAAGGTTTAGCAACTTACCAGAAGCAGCAAATGAGTACAAGGTTCATAACTAGAAGAGATAATTGTTTTCTATACTTCTTTAGAAAACGTTTGCTCTACGTTTTAAGAAATACAAGTTTAAGATCATATTTGTAAATAGCAATAATGTATATACATATACAATGTATTATAACTGAAATGTGACTGTATTTTACAAAATACTAATCCAGTAAAACACAGCCAAGACAGGTAACCTTGTAAAGACCAGTTTTATACTCCTGGATACAGTAACATGAGTACACGTGCACCACATCATTGCAACTTCTGCAATGTAAGCCAGGCATGGCCGAAAGGTCAATATAATAAATATATATATATATAGATGTATAATGTTATAAGATTTAAGCTATTTAGACTAAACATTTGTGTTTCAGTGTTATAATTTGTAGTCATTCTAGAACAAAAAAAGCATAATTTATATTTATTTCCTATTTTTTTAAGGTCAAATCAACCAAACCCATACAGGGATAAAATATAAAGTTTTTTCTAAAAATATGTTTGATAATTATCTGGAGGCTATAAAGATTTCACATGTGATATTTGAAAATTTTCTGAAGCA
>NW_013666181.1:92628-103905 GCF_000517525.1 Limulus polyphemus | reverse complement strand
ATAAAATATAAAGTTTTTTCTAAAAATATGTTTGATAATTATCTGGAGGCTATAAAGATTTCACATGTGATATTTGAAAATTTTCTGAAGCATAAAAGTATTTTTAATCTTAAAATCAAAATTAGTTTGCATATTGGATAGTCAACATTTGAAAAAAAAAAAAAATGGCATGAGAAAAACATTACTTAAAAAAATCTTAAAACTTGATAAAAAAAATTGATATTGTGTGTATGAAATCCTTGTAATGTTTACTGATAATGTGCAAAATTTCGTAAGATATGCTTTTTGTGTATAGTAACTTTAATTTCATAACTCAAAACCAAGGCTAAGCCATCAAACCCTGTCATTTGTCTAACTTACTTTACACAAGTTCATCCCTTACACTATGAAGGCAGTTTAAAAAAGTTCAGTTTGCTTAAAATTTAATGAATATATTATTAGCTTTTGTTTATTGTGAAGGAAGAACATCTGAATACCATCATAGCATAAAACAAACATGAAATATGAAAACCTAATTTTTATGATGAAATTTTATAACCGCAACAGCTATCACTAGTGGAAGTAAATACTTGCTTGTGATAGCACTTTTCTATCAGTCACCATACATTTTCAGTGCTGATGTCATGACCAATGTAATCAACTTACTTTAACAGTCTATCTCCTTCAAAATAGATTTTAACTTCACTATGTGCAACATCTTAACTCCTCACCTTCTGTTCTGTGTATTAAATAATCTCAGCACTTCTGGATGACGAGGGGGCAGTTCTGCTGTTCTCTTTAATGTGATGCGAATATTTTCCCCATCAGTTTTCCTCTGACTGTAAAGCTCAGTTGGCTATAAAAGATATGAAGCCAATCTTGAATACCAAAATAATTTTTATGTTTTAAATAATAATCACATCATTTCACAAATGTATTTCCTAATCATTTTCATACCAGTTATTAATTCTTTCTCTGAAGTATGTTTTAACACCTCCATTAGTAACAGTTCATATCTATCTTTCTCGTGAATAGTTTTTTTTTATTAGATGAAGCTTTGAAACTAACATTCATTCGGCTAAATTAATTAAAATCTTATTTTGAGGTAAGTAATACAAGGAAAAATTATAAATTCTTTCTTAAAGTTACACTTTCAATGGAACAAAAAGTCTTAATTACTTAATGATAAATATACGCATCCATTCAGAAAGAAATTAAAATTATCAATGCATACAAATTACCTCAGTAGCTAGTCTTGACAGGGTTTTCAGATCCGACATGCCATCAAACAGATAACAAGATCCAAGTTGTTCTTTATGAATACAAAGAAGAGCCCTTCTCATACGTGGAGATTCTACGTTAGGTGAGAAATCAACATGGTACTGATATATCACCCAATCTGGTATAGTCTCAACTTTAAAGTAGTTGGCGAGAACAGTCAATGGGTTCCCCGTTTTACCTGAAAAAGGACAAAAGATAAATACTACACAAAGCCTGATGAGTCACAAGTAATACTTTTTACACACTATCTTCCATATGAAAATTTGTTTTGCAAATGAAGAAATTCTGCTAGATTACCTTCTTAATTATCTAAAGTTTGTTGCAATAGGATACCTTATACACATAAAAATCAAATTAATGACAACAACATTAGCAAAACATCTGTGATGATTACTGCCAAACCCTTGACAACTTGGATTAAGTACTGCTAGAATACAATAATGATAAACAACATTCACACCTTGAAAACACTTGAGTGTATACTTTAATTTTCAATTACAAGTTAAAATGCTAAGATCAAAGTTATTGTTAATAAAAATACAATCTTAGACATAGATATTACATGCAACAAACATTATGATTGGTTAATGTGTAATGATATGATTAACTTCAAATAACCATTGCTAATTCATACAATCAACAATTTCTTATAATGTATCAATATTTTGGCTTGGATGCCAGCTTAATATTGATATTCATTTACAAGGAATCTTGTGAAAACAATTTTCTCTGTAACAGCTCAGTAGTTTTGTTGCTTTAGATCAAAATCATGTGACAATACCACAGCCCATGAACATAAAATATATCACAAACTGATAATTGTCTTGCTTATACTATGCAAAAAATTTCATATAATGAAAAGTACAATAATATTTTACAATGATGTTTAGTTTTACTATTAAGATAGTATGCATAACATGTTTTTATGACTGATAAGCTTTAACTTTAGTAAAGGTAATGTGAGAATATACTAATTTTATTTTCATTATAGGTTTCAAAATATCTAACAGATGGAACAACTTAAAAATTCAGAGCTTTCAGAATTGACCACATAGGTAAAGTTCTAAACCTGAAGCACATTAGTGAAATGCAAAATTTATCAGGCATATTACAACAAAAAAATAAAATTTCATTCATAAAGGCACATCAGAAAATTTCCTAATTCTGAAATTACACTTCTAAAAAGTCTGAGCAAAATTATAAGTACCTTTCTTATTTGCAAGGTGTTTAGGTCTAGTTGTTAGGGATTCTGGTTCTCTTCTTCCTCTTGCCCCACGACCAGCCTGCTCACTAGCACCTATCTGCATGGCTGCCATTTCTGAAACAGGAGGTTCTGGATGATCCCCTGGACGAGGTTCACCTCTTGCACCACCTCTGTGGCTGGCTCTTCCTGATACAACAGTTGCAGGTTGAGCTTGAGCAGGTACCATTTGAGAAGGAGGCTGAAAGTAGTTGAATTTGTTAAACTTCAATAATGGCCATAATTAAAATGGATCATGTTTAATAGAATGGTGAGAAGAAAATGAGCAATGATTTGTTTTACATGTTAAACACTTTTTTGTAATGAATGAATAAATACAAGAGGTAATCAGAAAGTAATGGCTTATGTTGCATAGGCCAATGATATCAAATTGCAACCATGTAAATCAACATTGCAGATAAAGGAGGCAATAAGAAATCACTTCCCTCCTTAGTATATGTTTTGTTTGGGCTCAATATCAAAGACATCTGGGACAAGTTAAAATTAGCACGGTACCTACCTAACAAAGCAGGTAAAATTCTCTGCACATGATTTTCCAATTAGAAATTGAGGCACTTTTCATCAATCATATTTTCCCAAGGGTGTTACATTTTTGTTTGGAGCAATGCCTACTAGAAGCTTGCTGGGAGTTCCCAAGTCTCTTCTGTAGATGACAGGCATCATCATCATCACCTGAATTTACCGAAGCTGGGTAAATTCAGGTAAGTAGAGAATTTACTGTTTCACGTTTTAAATAATAAGACACTTCTATTGTTCATGTTCTTGTTCATTAAATGATAATTTATTTTATCATGTCAAGTAATATACTAGTGTCTAGACTAAAAAAAATATATACAAACCTATAAAGGCAAGTTACAACTAAGTTTTATAATAAATATTAAAAACACAGTAATATCAAAAAACATCTTTAATTATGGACATTTCAGAATTACTTCAAATTCCATCATCAGTAAAACCTCAAAAAATTCACAATATTCTAACTACAAAAAAACAACTACATTAACTATTAAGCAAAGTAGTTTTTGTATTGAAATGGAAGTATAGAAAAAAACAGATTTAAACAGTAATAATATAATGGAATTTTTGATAAAATGTGTGGCATACATATTTAATAAATGGATATTTGTGCAGGTTTTTTTGGCAATGTGGTTAGAAAATACTGCACCCAAGTAGTTGTTCATTGGAGGTAATAAAATAACCATGTTAACTGCAGACTTTTTCCCCACATTCCTCTAAATTTATCTAACATTAATACTAATGTTAAATCTATTGCATATTAATGTTTCACCAGCTTTTGGGATTTAAATGTAACTTTTCATAATACTTTGTTTAGTATAAAGTGGATGTTAGCAACAAGGTACCGTAGACTCTGTTGATCCAGGCACTTGTAGCCTGGATACACCAGTTTCTACCTAAATCAAGCATCTTTTAACTTTTATGAATTAACTAAAAAAATATTTATGACATGTAATTTGAATGGGTTTTAATATTTGAAGAGAAAACAATTAAACAGAATATTTATACAAATACATAGGATTTATAAACCTGTACACACATTTCATTCCTGAAATAATTATGACATACATTACACAGTGTTTTCATTGTTCGTTAAAATAACATTTCTGAACATTTTGGAGAATTTTCATATTTTATATCTTTGCATCACCTCTCATATCTACCCCATACTCATGCTTTCTAAAAAAATTTCATACAATTAACCATATCTTAAATAAGTTATTCAATGAAATGATCAACTGTTATTAAATCAGATAATGAATTTTACAAAGTCATAGCTTTTCAAGTCTTTCCAAGTATGGAAATTAATTTTGAAAATTTTCAGGTTTTCCAGAAAACATGGTAACACTATTACAGTTTGTTTTAGAGAAGTATAATGATTTTGCTGGTAGAAGTCCTATATCTGCTAGTGTAGAAAAACAAACATTTGCTAGTCCTTCACAAGTTAAGGTTGAGACCTGATTGACTAGTTAAAATCATTCATTAGCTACAATTTACAAACTCCAGTGTATGGGAAATGAAATACAGCTGAGAGTGACAGAAGAAACTAGGCCTTTAGTATGCTGGATGGAATGAGCCAATTGTGAAGTTTGTAAACGCCACAACTTTACCAAGTGTCTACATGACTATATGAACTAAACACGTCTGACAAACTATTTAAGGTTGTGGGGTGGGGGATGGCATTGAAAGATTCCTTGATACTGTAACAGACAACACCAATATGAAGAAAACCCAACACAAGAACACACACATTTATATTAAAACCTAGCCATGCCACAGCATTCTACACATGTATTGCTCCTATTTTGAATCACTATCCTTAGCTTGCCACTTTTCTTCTGAAGTAACAAGCAATCCTTTGTTATGCATGAGCTTGCTCACTCTAAAAAGTGAAAATTAGTTCAAAGAGAGCTAGCATACTAATGTTAGTATACAGTCTCCAGATTTTGACAAGCAGAATTCAAACTTGCTTCACTTAGATTGGTAAACTTCAAAGCAAGTTTGAATTGTCTAACGTCAAGATATCCAAATTCACAGAAGATAATGATGAGAAGGTGTCTGAAAAAACTATTAGTAAAAAAACTGAGAAGATGGTTGAGATTAAGAACATGACTAAAACAAAGATGAAGAGAACCATGACTCAAAAACAACTGAAATTAGATGTATTTTGAAAAACAGATTAATATCATATCAAAAAACTTTGTTTATATGTGAATGCCAATGTAATTATGATTAATTCAAAATGTTTTGGAGTATGATGAAGTTTTTAACCAGTTTATGTTTAACATGAATGTAAAATGAAAAGTCACTACCTTTAATGTCCATTAAAGTAGTTAAAAGTGATTATTTTATAAAATAACTCAGTTATTGCTCACACATGAGCATAAGGGTGGTTAAGTTTCCAAAAAGTGGAAAACTGCAAAGGGACTGATGTAAGAGTAATTTCTTTTTTCTGTTTCAAAATTAAAATGGTGCATTCTGAGTGGTTAGTAATCGAACAAATGAAGCACAGATACATTAAAGTGCTAAATTTGTAAGATAACTTTACTGTACAAGAACTTACCAAACAATTTCTTTTGCATTCTTAACCAATATAAAAGTATTACACTGGTATCCTTTACAAGCAATTGTTGACTATGTTACACAGTCTTAATGACTAAGTTAATTGAACAACTTTACAAATAGAACTTAGTTTCTAACCTATTTACACAATAAACACAGACATTTTTCTTTTTTTTCTGTTGATTGGAATGTAAGTCTACTTTGGTAGCTATACTTCAGCTGCTGACTCTGATGGACAATATAGGCTCTCTTGGACAATCTAAAACAGGCATTTAACCTTTCACTTAGACAAACTGGCTATAACAAGGATTACAGATGGTATCTTAATTTGGTCTAATGCTGAAGCTGTACTTGGATTGATAATTCTGTGCTCTTCTTGGTCCTGTTTCAAGTACTTATTAGCTGTTCTTATGTATTAAAGGGTTTGATGAACACAATCATATAGGGGGTTCACATTCTACAAACAGCCTTGGCATTTTCAAATCACAAAATATCAGTAGTGAAAGTAAAAAGAAACTCTACATAGAACTAAGTAAGAGGCTAAATATTTTTCAGCTGCCAATCAATCATTGTGCAATAAATGAGTACCAAGCATATAGCTGAAGATGACTCCTACCTTGCCAAAATTTATATTTGTGTTCCCTAGTCCTACTATTTTCACTGTTAAATATGAATAAAAAGATGATGCACCAACACTATCAATTCCTTTTACAATCTTAAACACCTTAATCAGATCCCCCCTAACTCTTCTTTTTAAAGAGAAAACAATTTGAGAGATTTATGTGGCACCTTGTCAAATGCTTTCTGAAAATCCAGATACACCAAATGTATACCCTTACCTCCATCTACATAAGCAGTAACCTTTTCAAAGAATGTTAAAAGATTGTAAGGCAAGATTTTCCCTTAGTGAAACCATGTTGACTATCCAATAAAAATCTAAACTTTGTCAAATAAATTTGCAAAGCATCTTTTAACAGACTTTCCAAAATTTTTCCCACAACTGATGTAAGACTAATGGGCCTATAATTACTGGGACAATTTTTATCACCTCCCCTGAAAAGCTAATTTCCAATCCTCTAGTAATTGCCCACTATTCAAGGACTGACAAAAAATAGTAGTAAGTGGCTCACATATCCAATCTTTAACCTCCTTCAAAACCTTTGTGGAAATATTATCGGGCCTAGAAACCTTATCATTTTTTAAACTTCCCAATATTTTCTTAACCAGCTCAGAATTAATGCAGTCATCTTGTTTCCATTTATCAACTGTTCAAGATGTGGAGTAATGCTTAAATCTTCATTAGTTTGTTTGTGTTTAATTTTACACAAAGATACACAAGGGCTATGTGCCCTAGCCATCCCCAATTTAGCAGTGTATGATATGACTAGAGGGAAGGCAGCTAGTCATCACCACCCACCACCAACTCTTGGGCCACTCTTTTACCAAGGGACAGTAGGATTGACCATCACAATATAATACCCTCACGGCTAAAAGGGTGAGCATGTTTGGTGAGACGGGCACTGAACCAGTGACCCTGAGATTGCGAATGAAGCAACCCTATGCAACTGGTCATGCCGGGCCTTCTTAGTTAGTAAAAACCTAAGAAAAAGTAAAATTTTTAAATATTATGTTTACAATTTGTAAATTGAAAAGAACAGAAGGAAAAATAACCCACAGCTCTTTGTTGAGGTCCTTCTCTTTCTTCTCCAGGTCTTCTGGCAGCCTCTGTGGGCTGTCCACGGGCTCTGCCACGAGCTCGACCTCGAGCCCTACCTGATGGACCCTGACCACTAGACATTTTTCACAACTGTAGAAAATAAAGAACTTTTTATTTGATCATTCAGAATCTTTCATTAAATAAAATAACTAAAAAAAAAGGTATAAAACACATTCACAGATAACTAAACATTATATTTTCCTGTAAACCTTCTACACAGAACTTTTCCACATGCTGTTCAATGAATTTGTCCATACTTTTAAACTGAAGTATAATTCAAGTAAAATAAAAGACCATTCATAAGGCTACCATGTCACAACTTACTGGAAATTATATTTATCTTGATAAGGAATCAAGCTCCACACCTTCAACTGATACCAATTTTCTGAAAGCAAGATTTAAATATCAAATAGACAACTCACCATTATGGTCTTCACAATGTGCTAAGAATAATATTTTTCAGTTTTAAAAAAATGATACAATGTAACTTACACAGACTAAAAAATGTAAGAACTTCAAATAATTACCCAGTAATTCTAATTGATACCAAAATTTTAAATTACATGTTAAAACATGACACTAAACTTCTATCTACTGTCTGCTACAAGACAGACTTTGTTCAGTATCAGAACTTAGCTAGATGGGACTTAGGGTGGCAAACAGTCCATCTTAAATAAAGCATAACTACTGCAGACTCCAGCTGAATACACCACTTCACAATACTTTGAAAAAATGGCCCACTGAAGGAGTATGGTTTGATGAACATTCATACTTCTTTAAAGAAAAATACTTTTGTATTAGGGCAAAATAAAATGTTTCCTAGTTCATCTTGAAAAAACGAAATGTAGGCAAGTAGTCTTTATATATTAAAATATTTAATTTATATTCACTTGAATAAGCTGATTAAGATTGACATTTTAATGTTAAAGTTAGCTGAAAGTATTACAGCTATTAAGTTTTTCTTTTGCAAAGTATATTGGAACTAGTGCTGAGCAATTAGTGGAATTTGCTACTCAGTTAATTGTCATGCCCATTAATTAATTATTCTTACATGAACTCGATCTTCCTATTTTCAGCTTTTGTTCTTTAGACATCTTCAAGTATAAAAATTTAGAGCAAGTTACTTTTATAACTGTATACTTTTGTACATGAAAATGTACCATACAGAAAAAGTAACATGTTTAAAATATGTTTAATACCATTCATTGAGGTTTTCACTACAAATTTTGTCAGACTACTATACTAAAACTAAATTTTGTTTAAAAAAATTTTTCTTATATTTCATTTGACAAAACTAGTAAAGATTAATATGATGCGACAAGTCACTCTAAATAAGTTTTTCATAAAAAAAATCAGATCAATAAATTTAATTCATTGCATTTTTTTCGTATTTTCTTATATACCTATACTTTGATTAAAAAAATACGCAAAATAGAAATTAATTGGGAATGAGAATGAAAATTGAGGTACGAATTGCATGATTTCCTATAAGTTATTATATTCGATTAGTGCGGCTCTTTTAAAGAACACATTAACCGCACTAATCGAGGGATTCCTGTACTTCAAGTTCCACCTGTTGAATCATTTGATATCTGCAAAGAGGTTATCTAGCATCATTGGAAGTTTTCTTGCTAAATAGAAATGTGCTCTTTGTTTTTCTACAATGTGTTAATTTGTTTTCACTGAGTGATATAAAATGTTTAGAAACAGACCCTGATGAAGATAGAAGCCGTCAAATTTGCAGAAAAATTGATGAGGCAATTTCTCAGTACCGCCAATTATATGAAGAACAGAACCCTTAAATTCTTCAATAATGTGAAAAGTTCTACTAATTTCTTCTTCGTCATCTTCTTATGCTGGCAGGTAGGTAAGATTTCTTCACATTCATCAATGTCTTCATATGCTCTCTGAGTGTCCAAATTTATAAGTTCTTTTCCAATATGAGTAATCTCTTCAATGACCTCTTCTGTATCTTTTGAAAAGCCTGTGACGTCCTGTGCACAGTGTGGAAGAACTGTCTTCCAAACACCTTGCATATTTTTAACTGAAATTTCATTTCATGCTTGATGGATATTATCAATAGCATCCTTAATACTGAATTTCTTCCAAAATTGAACTAGTGTCATAGAATTCTTTCCAGATGTTGCTTGAATCGCTTGCTTGAAAGTCTTTCTCAGGTAGTATGCTTTAAAGGTCGCGATAACGCCCTGGTCCATTGGTTGCAATAAAGAGGTAGTGTTTGCGGGTAAAAATGTCACTTGGATATTTTTGCACATTGAATCAAGACCAAAAGGATGACCAGGGGCATTATCTAAATAAGCAAAGCTTTAAAATCTAAATTTCTTCTTCGGCAAAAGTCTTCAACCATTGGACAAAAATACTTGACGAAACTTTAGTTACCCATGCTTTTTTTATTAGGTTTCCATATTATTGGTAATTGTCCTTGATTTATACCTTTAAGAGCTCGATAAACCAACATAGGCTTTAATTTCAAATTTCCTTTAGCATTGCCGCCCAATAAAAGGGTTAGTCTGTCCTTTGCAGCTTTATATCCTGACTGGGAACTCTCAGATTTGGCCAGAAAAGTTTTTAAAGGCATCTTTTTCCAAAATAACCCCGTCTCGTCGACGTTAAAAATTTGTTCCACAATTTTCTTCAGAACTTCAGGATATTCATCAGCAGCTTCCTTGTCTGCACCAGCTGCTTCCCCTGTAATTCTTACATTGTGCAGGTTAGTTCTTTTCTTGAACTTCTTAAACCACCCAGCACTAGCATAAAGCTCCTTTGTCTCGTCTTTGAACTTTTCTTCTTTTAAGATTGAAAAGAGACTTAATGCTTGTTCTTTTATGAGATCAGTGCTTAAAGGAATTCTTTTCTGGTTACAGTCCTCTATCCAGATAGTTAGCAATCTTTCTAATAAGTTTGAAGCAGCTTTACCTTTCATTTTGTATTCATCAGCTTTACCTAAAATTGCTCTTACTGTTGACTCACCTAGTTTGTACTCTAGGCCTATTTTTGATTTCGAGACACAATCTTCACTTTTTCTTATGATTTCCATTTATTATTCTAAAGAAATAACTTTTCGAGTTTTCCTTACAACTTCACTAAGTCTTTTGCTCATGTTTAGGAAAAGGTAGTACGTTAAAATGTCTAAAGTATTGTTACGTCTCCGTTTGTTAATTGATTTCCCGTAAATTCGTTCCGACGAAACTTTAGCGACACAAGTCTTTACTTAATAAAACTGGTTTATTCTTTCCGAATATAACTTTACGATACACTTAATTTCAACAATCGCGCTAAAACAAACGCTATAACAACGAACGTGCTCAATAATACTCTCTGACTGCAGATCAATTACTCACTGTCTACACACACATTAATTCGTCACGTTGTCACTCTCTTATATATATACCAGACTACCCTATATCTAGTAATCTCCCGACTATTCCCGAAGGTTCGAGAGAAGTGGCGTGACATTAGTCACATGACCTCGCTCACGCAACAGTATAAAAAAATTGTTAAAAAATTATTTCAAATATGCACAAATGGCTTGAGTAGTTAGGCTAATAGCAGACAACTAATTACTTAGATGATGTAATAACTAGAGTGTCCACCCTGAGGCAATAATGTTTTACACCGGGGAACGGGTTCCCCGTGAAAAAAAAAATAACCCGGGGTGCAGCCCGGGGTAAAAAATATTTGAAATAAAAGATACTTGATTTAAAAATCGTATTTTAAAAAATATCGAACAAATAACAAGGCTGACAAAGTTTTATCACTTTTTTTGTTCAAGCTTGTCGTAAAAGTAAACAGATCTGGAAAATCTCACAGCATAAAAAAACACGTTACAGAATTTAAGTCTAATCGAATACTCATTCGTCACTTTCAACATACCTCTATAAGACGTCATTTTTATTAAGTTTAAAGCATTATAATAGAAAAAAATTCTTTAGTGAGCTCA
>NW_013666181.1:79308-91711 GCF_000517525.1 Limulus polyphemus | reverse complement strand
CTAAAATACCCCAGGGTGGACACTCTAGTAATAACTTGACAAGTAAAATAGTTACCCATTTTCTATTTTTAATTGTTAAAGAAAATTTTAATTTCTGTGCCTCAAACTTACTTTTCAATTACAATGGTTAAAATGAAATGTGTGTTACCGCACTAATCGAGTATTATGCACGCACTAATCGAATATTGGTTATAAAAAAATGTAAGGGCATTAATCGAGGGATCCCTGTTTTTATATGAGATACTAACATCACGATATGAAAAAATCTTTAAAACACCAACCTTTCAGAATGTTCTTTTAATTTCATTGTCAAAGTAATTAACTTTATTAGTATAATAAACACAGTAAGCTTTTGAGAGAGTTGTTTATACAGATGAATGTTTGAAAATAGCACATTAAAATAATCAGCGTGTTTATATTTTACAATACAGGCTTAAAGAAACTGTAGAAATGCAAGTTGAGAAATCAACAAATCAAACAACTTAAGACTTACTGTACATGTCAGTGTTTAAGGGAAACATGACAACATTCACTTCATTTTTCAGTGCTTCCTATCTAACTGCAAGTAATTATAATTAAACTAGTGCTGTTCGCATAAATAGATTAATGACTTAACAGTGTAAGTTATTAGTCTGTTTAGTAATTCCTCACAAATACTGTTCAATGAGCAACTTTTACAACAACCATCTTTTTTTGAGTGAATAAATACTACTAACTATCTCACTATGGACTCAGTCCCAAGGACAAAGTTCTTAACTATAACAAGCACAAAATGGTTATCATACTATAACTTTTAATATAGTGTATCTTCACAAAATTCTGTACGCAAAAAAATCAATTTTTAAAAGTATTTTTATTAAAGATTTGTCTATGAATATAGATAGTGCTTCTATACACTAGTCTGAGTGCTAACTGATTTTTCATATTAAGACAAAAATACTTTGCTTTGTCTGAAAAACCTCCTAAATAAATTTCAAATGTTTTTTTCGGTAAAACTTTATATTTTACCTGTTATTTTCTCTACCCTAATATTCTACATTCTTGTTAAATTTGTCTGACCTCATAACCACCAAAAAAATTTAAATAAACCTAAATTACCTTTTTTTCTTTCTAGAATGATTTCAAATTGTAATACAAAACTACCTTTGTTTATTCTAAATAGCTTTAAACTCATAACAGTATACATCTATTCACTCTTAAATTTTATCATTTTATCATCCTTTGAACCCTGTCTAATTACTACTCACACCATCATAAATTGTAAATCACTCGGTGAATGTGCAGCTCACATAACACTATTGAATTACATTACACACCAGATACTCATGAGCAACCTTGTGAAAATGTTCTATTATATTGTTATTATTTATTTCAACTAATCTAACCTTAATTAACATAAAAAGTTTCCAATTTTTACATTTCAGTTACTTTTATAATCATAAATAAAGAATACACATGAAAAATAAGAAAACAGTATTTACCTGGGTCTTTTTTTTTGCTGTCAACTATCGATGGCATTTAACCCTATTTCTTTATTTTTATGGAAGTAGTGCACCAAATAATTATTTTATTTAATTAATTAATGCACCAAAAAACATAGAATAATAATGTGCAAAAAGCAGACAATGTCCCATAGCTTTCGCAATCTTTCTGACTTTCTAACAAGAGCCATTAGGAATTCAGCTAAGTTTGTAGGTGTGTTTCCCATTGAGAATAAAGGTTGAAGTGGAAGAGAAACAATTCTCAGTAAAGAAATAAATGTAATATGTCATTTGATAGATAAAAACCTTGGCTTCCTATTGGTTATGAATAATATAGTATTGAACATCAGAGAGAACCAGCAGCAGTTTCTGAAAAAGATGTGACAGGTAGACCTGACCATCTATTTTATGGCTCTGTAACCAATAAGACTGAAGGTTATAAAAATCATGCATTGTCTGAACAATGGTAATATTATAATAATAATTTAGATTAAATTTCACACTTTTTGGAAGGGTGGTAAATACATTAGAGAAGAGAGGATGCTGCCTAGAGAGCAAATCTCACAGTTCTCACACTAGGAGAAATTCTAGATTTTTTAAATATTCACTTATAAAAGTAAGAACTTAAATCTTATATACCATTAAAATATGGATTATTAGCTATGTTCTTATGCTATATTTATTGGTATGCCATGAAAAAAAAGTAGTTTAATTAAATTTTGAATGTACCTTACTACAATCTTGTGACATGCAGAAACAAACAGCTGTGGAAAGAGGGTTAATGAGCATGTTATTCAGCAATGAACACTGAGTAATCCATAAGCTCAGCTACTGTTTACATGAGCCTAAAACCAAAACCAATTTATAATGTACACAACATACATGTGACTGTCTCAAAACATAAATGTTTGATACTGGTGATAACTCTATAGTGAATAACAGAATTAACACTAAAATTAATGCCTTTTTCTTGTGTGTGCACCAAAATGTTCATGTGTGAATGTACCCATATAGCACAATTTTTAGACATGAACTCTGAAGTTTATGCGTGACAAGCTCAGAGTTCAAACTGTTTAAAATCCTGACAAATGAGTTAAAAATTGACAGAAAGTTTTAACAGAACATATAGAGCAAATGATCAATAGCCCTTATTTACTTTCATTTCAAATACAGTTTGCAATGGAGTAAGTTATGTAAACACTATTTTGACAGAGAGCTCAAGGATTTCATGTAAAATTTGATATTGAAATGTTCGTAGTCTTCCACAATAGCACAAAAACTACAAATGATATCTATGAAAGCATGACAAAATCATTAAGCAACAAACTGGAAAACTTGCCTGTTGACAATACCATACTGCATTGACCAGTTCAGACATGCACTCTGTGGATTAGGAAACTATGAACTTAAGTTTCATTACCTATAACCCAGCCAAAATTCCTGTCCAGATGTCACTTCTAGTGTTCTATCTACTGGAAACAATCAAACAATTCAAAACAACTAACCCAACACAAAGTGATACAAATGGAAAAAGGACAGCACTACTCAATGTCACAGAGAGCTTTAGCAAGAAACTGTGTAGATCAGTGGTTTAAAGTTTTTTCAGTGACGACACCTTAACCAACTTATCTTGATTTTTGTGCCACATCTTTTGCCACATGTGCTATATATTATTTGTTTTTTTATGTTTTTAATTATTCTTCCTTTGGTGAAACTTTTGCAACACCCCTCGCAACTTGCTGCATCACACAAGTGAGTTGCAATACAGAGTTTGGAAACCACTGGTGTAGATTCAGGATGTGTTTCACATTATCCACAAAACAGTCCCGCTGTAGTGTGAAGCATAAATGAAACACATTTTCATGCTGTAAAACCAATATTTGAGTCTTCTATTTGTCCTTGCTCTAGTACTGATAAAAAAGGGGCTACAAAGCACTTGAAGATAGGTGAACATATCCACTTTCATATTCATTTTCATTACTGTGCAATAAACAGAACATGGAAGAGCAAACAAGCCTGGGACAAAGAAACAAATGAAAAATGACTGACTACTATGCTGAAACAGCTTCAGATCTAACTAGAAATGTAAAATCAAGAAAATATGCAAGTTGACATTGTAAAATCTCCAAGTAAGCTCAAGAAGAGCAAAAAATGACTAATACAATGTGGAAGATGTATTACACTGCTTGCTTGTGATATGTTCTATTACAGTGAAACACCTGAATGTGCACCACATTTCAGTGACATCAGCTTATTTAAAAAATGGCTGGATATTCTGTCATCAAAATTTGCCTCTAACAGGATTTACCAAGTGTGGTCAGTAATTCAGTATCATGGACAAGCTTCTATATGCTGGTTTATGTAGAAATCAAATCCTTCATAAGTTTGAATATGTCAATACTATCTTGTTGCATTTGACCTCAAGAAGGTACTACAAAAACACAAACAATTTACACATTTATTTAGTTTCATCTTAATTCACTCTACAGTTGAGAAAGCCTCATCATTCTTCTGTTTTTACCACTGTCCCACATTTTAATAGTAAGACTTGGTTCATACAATAAAATTTCTGGGACTAACATTACAATTCTTATTAAACAAAACCTTTTCAGTCTTCATAGAGCATCTGAATTTTGTCTTGAATCTGTTTTGTACAGAAGAAGCTCTTTTACAATCAACACTTGCTATACAAAAGCATACAGCTATTTCACATAATTTTTACATGTTAGGAAATTGATCACCATGCAGTTTAATAACCTTTTATACAAATGTTAAGGTTTTGAGTTTTTGTACGTGTCTTTAAATATGCCTTTGAATTTAGGCCATTCCTTTTGTACCCAAATCATTTTTGTTAAGCACAGGCATCACTTCAGTTTCAGTATTTTATTCAGCATAATTTGAAATTTTGGCGAGTTTATTGGTTCCATAAAAATATGCCAGCTGCTTTTCGATTGAAAGAATCCCTTCTAAAACAAAGTTTTACACCCACCATTCTGTTCCAAAGTGCTCCCCATCTCCCTGTAACTTTCATCACCTTCCTTTAGCTCATTTAATCCAGTTAAAGTAGACTCAACTAGTGGTCTCACTTGATTGAATATCAGATTTTCTTGCTGAAATCCACCCCCAAATTTCATTATGGATCTAACATGAGGGTTGTAAGTAAAATAATTTTAGTGCTGTTAATGTGTGTGTGTAGTGATTTAGCTGTTGCATCTGTTGTACCTAGTTCAGAAAGTATTACAACAGAAAGATAACTACAATACACAGCATCAACTGCACTTCCCATGCTCAACCATCTCAGTTAGCATGCAGTTCTTTGATTTGAAATTCTTTTTCATTGAAAATTCTCTGAATGTTATGCAATTTTGCAGTTTATACTACAGAGCTGCTGAAAAAGTAATATAAACTGTTGAATCCTTATTTGAAGGTTTCAAGTGGTTTAATATTTTTGATGGCATTGACACACAAAGTGCAAGTCCGTGAGCCATGCAATGTGTCTGTATGACAAATGGGGAGAGCTTTAAGTTTATTTGCAACCTACACCAACTTTGTGACCTACCATAGTAGCAGCTTCATCTATAAATAAGCTTACCATTATTTTCATATCTACTCCTAACATATCAAGGGTATCCTTCAAATGTCTGATAATTGTGTGGGATTGTCCATCATCAAGCTTTACACTTCCTAGGTAAGATGTCTCAACATTGCTTCATGCATATATTTTTTTTTCTTCAAGTCCTAGATCGTATGACTCATCTATAATAACACCCCAAAAATCACATCTTTAGAGATATTTCACTGTCATTACATAAAATATTTATAATCTTCTGCAAGTATACTGAAGTTAAACTTTAAAACATGGCACTCAGTTGTAAAATCCTAGTCTTGGTCTAGCGATATATTTGGTAAAAGAAGCTGTCACAATGCTTTACTTCTCTCATAAAATGGCTAAGTAGGGAAATAAAAAATTTATTTATGTAATATTTACTATATTTCAGTTTATTTTTATTTTAATAATAAAGAAAGACAATAGCTCCTTCACGCAATTCACAAAGTAAACACACTTACACCACAAAGCCAACTGTTGATTGGCTGATAACAGGTCATACAATGTCAAATAATATTTGCCCAACTGCTTATTGTGGTAGGGGTGACTTGAGGCAGATTTTGACTACTGCAATACAACTGCAGTAGTATTGGAAAACAAATTCAATTATTTAATTCAGTGTGTATATGACATATACATGTATTTATACTTAAGAGTATATTTCAAAAATTAAAGTTAAACTTATTTATTATTATACAATTTCATATGTTGTGAGACAGTAATTGAAATCAATGAAAAACACCTTAGGTGTGAGAAAAAAGTGCAACCAAAAAAGGATTAACCATGCAACTCAAAGGAATGAAATCAAAACTGGCAGCAAAACTTGTAGTTACTTATAGCATCGATAAGAATTTTACAGCAAATATTCATTCATTAGTTAGCCAGTTCAACTTGGGACATAGCCTAGCTAACTAATGAATAAATATTTGCTGGAAAATTCTTATCAATGCTATAAATCTGAATGTCAAAAACTAAAAATGACCCACTTTTACTCTTAGGTGAAACTGTAATAAAAATGTTAAGAATGATAGCTCACGTGACTTTTTGTATAAGCATGTGCATAAATTTGGTCATATTTGAGCAGTCTTTGTTGAATAACTTTGCACATATGGCTTGTATTCAGACCAGTTAGGTTGTAAAGATCTTTCAGCATGCCATTTACCATATAATTACAAATTAGTCTACTCAACATGTGTCGTTCTTACATTCCTCTTCATTGAGGTAAAATAAAATTATAAACACATTTTGTTCTTTTCAGAGCAGGTGTCATACCTGCCAAAATGATAGCAATCTTTAATCTTCCAATATGGGCTCGGTTCACTGCAAGAATGCTAATGGCAGATGCGATATATGGACTTTTAGACTTACGGACAATGAAACCAGTCTAAAACAAACAGAATGGGGAAAATAATCAAGTTTGCAAACTGTCACAACATCAATAGTTAAGGGTAATATCAGTGACTGTTATATTACCATTGATGCATTGTTATTGAGATGTTCATAATTGCAATCTATTGATAGTTCAATGTATCATTACGCTTCCAGCTGTGCTTTGCTTTCTTTTTAACTCTTTCATTACAAAAATCGACTAAACCTTTACTATTGTTAAATGAGGAAATAAAATTTTCTCTTTACTGTAACAATTGACAGATCTTCCCTAGTCTTAAAATGGCTGCCAACCATCCCTATGTGCTGCCATTTGTGAGTAACATCAGTAAACATACACAAGACTCAACAATATCAACTACACAACTTAAAATAGTAATAAGCAATCAGTTACCCTTTTATTTGATCACTAAATTGGCTTGTCACTATCTTTGTTAAATTACTCATTAGAAGCAAAGGCAAGCTCTATTTACTTTATAAAAAAATCACTTATTTATTGTCTAAAACTGACTAAACATGTTGAAAATTAGCCATTTACATAGTGTGCAATCTATAAGCATGCAAGTTTATCCTGTAATGTATTGGTGATAATACACCTGTAACTTGTGTAAAATAAAAAGTGACACATCTCTCTCAAAAAAGTATGCATATTTTACACATATATACTAGCTATCTGGTGCGATGCTCAAGTTTCAGTGACAAAGATGAAAATACACTTTCAAAACATTCTATGGGGCATGCCTAAAATTGAAATAAAGCATAAAAGAGCCTTAATCAAGATGATGACATAAGAACATTAAACACATGCAAATGGCTTAATTCAGCAATGATTGACAATACAATTTCTGCAGTCATTTACAATGATAAGCAAACCATCAGGTTTTAGCACGTCTAAAAATATGTTGCAACTGGTTATCCTGATATATTTTTATGCTTTTCTTGAAGGGGATGTAGCTCTTAACTACATAATAATCCTACTCAATATTGGAGTGTTAGGTTATGGGTATCATTTATGCCTTAGTGTTATTTTTTCTGCATGTAATTTAAAGTATTCCTTGTTGATTCTAAAAACTTATAATCACATTATTGCCTATAGTTGCTGTCTGCTATTAAACAGCTAGTTTGGCTTTCCAAATATTTTGTGTTCAGATGCTGTATTACAAATCAATTCATACGATTGTGAATTGTACATAATGTTGAATGAATTTAAAGTGATTAATGGACACAGATATGAGTTAACTCTTTTCAGCATTGGTTCAGTTCCTGGGACTGACCTCGTAACCATTTTGTGCTTCTTATAGTTTTCATGCTATAAATTTTAAAATAGTAAGAGTATCTTCATGAAATTTTGCATACTGTCAGTAAACATTACAAGGCTTTCATATGCAAAATATCAGTATTTTTTTTATTAAGTCTTAATAAAAATCTCTGTATGGGTTTGGTTGATTTGATTGATCTCGCAACCACAAATAAAAATTGGAAATAAATATAAAATATGCATTTTTCATATCAGAATGACTACAAGTTATAACACAAAAACAAAAATGTTTAGACTGAATAGCTTAAATCTCATAACATACATTTATTATTTTCATTATAACCTTTCAGCTGTGCCCGGCTAACAATACAGAAGTTACAATGATGCAGCACAGGTGTATTCATGTTACCATATTCAATAATATATAACTGACCTTTAGTCTTTACAAAGTGACCTATCTTAGGTGTGTTTTAGTAGACTAGTATTTTGTAAAAATAGTCACATTTCAATTATTATACATTATATATGTATATACATTAATACTATTTACAAATAAGTTTTAAACTTATTTTTCTTAAAACATAGAACAGTAAATAAAGAAGTAAAGCAAACAATTATCCCTTCTAATTATGACCTTGTTTGCTGCTTGATATAGATTGCTAAGCCTTATAAAATTTCACACATGGAGGACATGAAACAAAATATTTTTTAAAGGTTTTATATATATCCATTTAAAATAACCCAAAAAATCATAAATTACTATTTCAATACCGTAGAATTGCACTATAATTCATCAAGCTTAGCAATTAAGTTGTATTTGGGTCTACAAAAATATGAAATTTTGAGCAGACTAAAGACACCTTACCAGCAAGATTTCTATTCAAGGAATAAGATGTCACAATACTTGAAAATGGCTGAGAAGGACAGTAGGGGACATTCTGAGCTTACAATTGGTTATTCACATATCATAGTCAGAATTAAGTGTATATAAAGGAGCATTTCCAAAAATGGAAAGAGGTGAGTGGGGCCACTGTGTTTGATTCAGTACAGGAGCGATATCTAAGCAAATAGAAAAGAGAGGAGGTTCGTATTTTATATTCTAGCTTAATAATGTCAGTAATTTGAGTTCCTAATTTGTACAAAACTACAGACTTTGTATTTTGACATCATAAACATCTAGTGTGAACCAGTGCTGAATTCAACATACCACGTGACACACAAAAATTGATGTTTAGGTGTATTTTTTTAATATTTACTTTTAAATTCAGAAATTAAATAATGTATAATACTAAAACTTGAATTGATACCAAACTTATTGACATAAATTCATGAAATAGTAGTTCAATAAAATTTTGCATGCTAGTCAACAAATGTGATGACATGGCCTTTGACCTGTGTGGAAAGGGTTAATCACTTTGCATGTGTAGAATTATACACTTTTCTTTACATTCAAATACTTGTATTTGCAAGCTTTTTGTCCTTATACCAATGAAGGCTCTAGTAAGAGGGCCGATACTCACAAATAAAAGTATTTTAACATAGAGAAATGTTCATGCATAATTTACATATTAATTTACCTATATTATGTATTTCAAAAAAATACTTTGCACGTGTTACTAATATTATTTGGTTAAAGGGTTTAAAAGATGTGAGCTGTTATTCTTTTTCTCCCCTGTAGTTTTCATATATTTCAGTATTCCAGGCCTGTCATTTGATATATAACAGCTATCATTCTAGTTTTACATGGTACAGCAAAGTTACTTTTATTAATTGCATTATGCTTTTTTTTTTATGATTAGTTTGGGATACACAAAGATGAAATTCTTTTACTACAGTTGTAATGTATTTTAGGTATTCCAGACCTATCATTACACTTTTAATATATATGTATAGTACACCATTCTTACTTTTAATTAGGTAAGATGTCTGAAAAATACAAGCTGTTATTCTCTTTTCTTTATAATTTTCAATGGAAATTCCTTTTTCAATCATGCATTTTAGAAGTCTTCTACTATTACATACCAATATTTAATATCTCCAGGCTCTTACTGTCCAAGCCACTCAAGTCAAGTGGTCTGGTTAACTTTCACACTATGTCCATACTAAGCTAAGTTTCTGCATACACAACCAAGTTTTAAAAATAGTCTTAACAATTTTAATCTCAAGAATTAAAATTAAATAGTTTCAAAGAAAAAATATATTCAAATATTCCAATTTGTAGAGCCTGTAAATTATATACTTCTAAGAAACTGCTAAAACTTAAAAGCCTGTCTGTATTTTCTTCTGCATATTTTAACATTTCATAACAAAGGCTCAAGAACAAAACTGCATAAAATCATTACATTGTATAAACTGCTAGTGCAAGTCTAACAGTAACAAACTGTACAGGATGTGGATACTTTGACAGAGTGTAATTTATCATACCCTAGGAGCTTGGGAACTAAGTAGATTTAATATTTTTATGAAGACTTCAATTTTCAAAGTTCAACTAAGTTACCTTCATTATAATTCACAATGAAAGTTCAAGCTTTTTTCAACGCGACAAGTACACCTAAAGTGCTCACAATCAAACATAAACTAAGTGTAAAAGTAAACGTAACCTAAGGTAGAAAAAATTTTAAGCAAGCCAAAATAATTTCTCCTCAAATTTAAAAATAGGCCATGAAACTGCCAAACTGAATCAGCGGGTGAATAAACAAGACGTTGCAACTTGCACTACCATACCACAATACCGAAGTTATTATTTTTACTACTAGTAATATACTATCCACAGACTAAAGTTGATTTCGCAGTGTCAGTTTACCTAAACGGTATTTTATCTTATCGAAAACTAATATCTCTGTACATTTATGTTTTTCTCTAAACTTAACTTCAAATGGTACTCCTATTACTATTAGTCCTAAATAACCACTTCGTAAACAGTATGTTATAAGCCTAGCTTAAGTTCGTTACATATTAAAAATAAACTTTTATTCTCAACGTACCCAGATAATAATAACTGTAATTTGTTCGTTATTACTTAGTATTACTAATATGTAAAATAATCATAACGATGTCAGAAACTTATAACGAATAGCGATTACCTGTGCTCGATAAAACACTCTTTACAGAATACACCAAGGTTAAAAACGTGTCGTGAATACGTTAACAAAAATTTATCCAACCAACTTCCATCAGTAATACAATTTCATAATGGCGCTTAGAAATAGTACTAGAACTTTTAGTTTATTATCGGACGTTATCCAATAGGACTAGTTTCTTCGTGCATGAGTCCAAACTATATCAATACACTTAAAACAAAAATTAATTTTAAATAATTTTAGTACTATTTATTTATTTTTTCTTTATTTTGTTTACAATCTGTACTAACAACTTTAAAATTTTTATGAGTGGAAAATTTAGCAAAGATAGAATAAGATCCTTGAAAAAGAAGGTCTACCAGAAGAAATCGCTCTAATAACTCAGCGACAAGTATGTGGGCTGATAACGTTGAAAATCGGGTTTAGATAACTGCAGCAGTCAGAGCACATATGTACCATTGTGTAACTCTGTTCTTATCAACAAAAATAATTTTATGTAATAAAAAATACTCAAAAAGTAAAAGCGAAAGGGGAAAGTTTACATCAAAAACTTCAAAGAAGTGCAAAATCTAAATGATCTCGACACAGAGAGTTTGTTTGTAGTTAAGCACAAAGCTACATAATAGGCTATCTGTGATCTGCCCACCATGAGTATCGAAATCCAGTTTCTAGTGTTGTAAATCCGCAAACACTGGGGGGGGGGCGGATAGAGAGAGAGAGAGAAAGAAAGAAATATAATAAGTTAATAAGTAGTGATGGAACGTTTCGTGAAACCAAAAATTACACAAGTAGCATTTTCTTTTGTTATGGTGAAAACGCCCTTTTTTAAGCTGGTGAAGCATGATTATAATTAATCATACTTGTCATAAGACATTAGTACTGTTACGTATCTGGTCGTTTGTTAATTTCTCGTATAATTTCTTTCGGGTGAATTTTTGGCGATACAAGTTCTTTGTTAAATAAAACTAGTTTATTCTTTCTCAATACACTTAATTTTCACAGTCACTTTCACTTAAACACACGCTATAATTCACAACGATACACGCAAGTTATGTACGGTCATTACCGCGCTTGACTCAATTGTCCGTCTCTGTCTCTGCCTGTCTGCAATTATTTATATACTCACTTCTTGCCGAACATATATATACAAGAATAGAGTAGCGCGAAGAGAAGACTAGAGTTGCCAGAAACAGACATGATCTAGAATATCACTACGTGTTACTAGTGTCACGTGACTCCCGTTGTCGTAACACTGCCCCTTCTTTAGTATTGTTCGTCCCGAAAAATAACCACTTAAATTAAACCAATAGATAGTAAACAATAACTTAATTAAACGTACATAACTTACAAACAGAAAATTAAAATTCAACAAAATATCTTAATTTTACGGGATGTATCTTCTTCCGTATTGGCTTCTGCTTCACGTGAGGTTCATCTGCTCCATCAGGAATTGTCCTATCAGCGGTAATGGTCACATCAGTGGTAGTAGCTTCATGAAGAGCTTCACTGTTTCCTTTCTCAAAACCGTGTAGAGTATCTTCTTCGACAGTGACCTTTCCAGGTGACACGTCTTCAGCGGCATCTTTTGTTC
>NW_013666181.1:77222-78371 GCF_000517525.1 Limulus polyphemus | reverse complement strand
GTACTACTTGATGACCTGCCACATGTGACCTTCCAATCTTCAAATCTGCTGGCCTGGATGGGTCTTCCACTGCTTCAACAAGCATTGGGCTTCCTTGGGGATGTGCTTTTATCCTACCCCAAATTATCTTCTCTGACATAGGGGGTATTGTAGCTGACTTAAGTGCTGTGATATGCAAATCAACAGATGCAGCAACACATACTGGAATTTGGGCTTTGTTGTTTCGAATCGTCATTTTATCGAAGTTAACTACACACTTCCTCGGTATTAAATAGTCCCACCTTAATATGCAATGGTCTTCAATGTCAGCCAAGTATACTTTCTGTCTGTTCTTCATGCCCATGAGCTCAATAGTTACCCACACTGGTCCCCACAACCTTGCATAATGTCCTGTCACACCACACAGCTTCTGGTAGTCCTTTGTGATCCAGCACCTTGATACTCATAATGGTTTGCTGAGATGCAGAATCTATGACAAAGTTGCACCTTTGGCCATCCAGCTTTCCTGTCATGTAGACACTATGTGTGCTTGCCATTTTACACTTAGCTGTTGGGACGTTCACGATGGGGGTTGGTGGGCATCCCTCAGCACAAACCACTACTGGTTTCTAAAAGCTGACTTATTGGTGGTATTATTCTTACACTGGCTCCTCATATGTCCTTGCTCTCCACAGTTCCAACAACCTTTCTGGGTAGCAGCCTTTCCTGCTGTGGCATCTCCCCTGTGTTGAAGTTGCCAGCATTGAGCTCCCCTGTGCCCAGGTTTATTACAGTGCCAGCAAAGTCCCTCAAACTTCTCTGGCCTTGAATCCTGATGACTGTACCAACCTCGGTACCTCTGTGCTGGACTTAATGTAGGATTCAACTTCAAGAGCTCTGGCCATTGCATCCTGCATAGTAGAGGGATGTGCTTGCGTTACTTGTATCTTCAGTTGTGGACTGTCCAAGGTGTCTACAAACTGATCCCTCAGCAACAACTTGAGGAGATCGGGTGGTACAGTTGGGTAGGCTTTGTGTGCCATACTTTCCAAGTCCTGTGGCATCTCTTGCAGCCTCTCCCCTTTAGCACGGACTCTCATCCTAAACCTACCCCTGTAGACTTCAGACTGATTTTGAGTTCCATACATGAGTTCTAGAGCTCTAGAGTTC
>NW_013666181.1:64824-76436 GCF_000517525.1 Limulus polyphemus | reverse complement strand
AACCCCATATGAAGCAGAAGGAGACCAGTACGGAAGAAGATACGTCCACTAAAATTAAGAGACTTTGTTTAATTTTAATTTTGTTTTTGTAAATTCTGTACATTTAATTAAGTTATTGTTAATTGTTTATTGGTTTAATGTAATTGGCTATTGTTCGGGACGAACAATACTAAGGAAGGGGCAGTGTTACGACAGCGGAGGTCACGTGACGCTAGTAACACGTCATGCACTTCTCGAACGTTCACGTCCCTTCCTGAAGTCTCGAGAGGCTACTAGATATGCGGTAGTCTTGTATATATATAAGCCGCGAAGAAGTGACGGCAACAATGTAATTGAACTGCGGACAGAGAGAGATGTATTGTTGAGTCGAGCACGTGAGACGTCCGTTGTGAATTATAGCGTTTGTTATAGCGCGACTGTGGAAATTAAGTGTATTGCAAAGTTGTATTTAGAAAGAATAAGCCAGTTTTATTTAAGAAAGGAATTGTATCGCTAAAATATCTTCGGAAAGAAATTATATAGAAAATTAACTAATGAACGTAGGCGTAACAGAGGCTTCCCTCAAGGTTGCAATGAGTTCTCCCTAAAGAAAAACATTAATAACACCTCAGAATAACAATACACAAATTATTAAGTGATTAACAAAACACACGACAAAATACAAAAACTTCCAAGTAGTTTCGGCAGGCAAAGCTTGTAATTTTCAAATGACATAGTAAAAAACGGTTCTCAATTTTTGTACGTTGAAGTACAAAAAATAACTTGTAAAAAACTACTTCCTAATAGTTAGAGTTTAAATTCCGTTTCATTACTGAGCATGTTTTTTTTCTATTTTTAAATGATTTCTATTGATTCTTTTATGTCGTGTTGGTGAAATAATTTAGATTTTGCAATTAATTTTTATTGATCTAAATTTATTTTGTATGGTTGATTGTATGAACATGTAACGCTAAAGCTCATTTTTCAGTTTCTTTCTGAAGACAGTAAATTTTATGTTTCTTTGCTCTAATTGAAAGAGGTACTTTTGTTTGACAGATATAAGCAATATTATAAGAAAAAGAAATTGAACAAATACTCTGTTTGTGATGGGCTTCTACATAACCTTTCCTTTTGTTAAATGAATTTGAAATTTTTTTCACTAGTTTGTGAACTGGTTAATTTTATTTTAGTTGGCAGATGAAACATAATACAATATATGATTTTGTGCTAAAACAAACAGCAAATAAAAAATTGATAGTCAATTTGCTTGTATGTCAGCTAAACTGGAGTTATGTGGCAAAATCACAACAATGCCAACCATACTGGTTCCAAAAAGAACGGACTGCATGCATGTATGTTGAGAAGGAGGTAATAATGCTGCTCAATGTACAAATAACGTTCCATGATGTACTATGGATGCAGTCTGGTGTATTGTTACCACCTGCTGTGGTGATAGAACTGACGCATGAAACACTGTAGTCTGTTTAAAAAAGTAGATATTATTAGATGAAACAGTAATCTGTACGTGTTGTAACAGTGGAGGTCTGTAAATATAGTCAGTCATCTGTTTAACTCTCAGCTCGAATGGTCATTGGCACAGTAAGAAAGAAAGAAGTGACACAAACAAAACAAATAGATAATGTCACAGACACAATAGCACATCTGAGAATGAATGTGAATTTTGAGTGTCTGAGGTCTAATTAGGATTTTGCCAATAATCTGAACACAACACAAGGACATGGGCTCAGTAAATTAACCAATGATGTGATGATGTTTTTGTAGGATGAGATAGTTGACAATGTCGAACAAAAGTTATATGCCATAAAATAGATAAAACTGCCATGTAGGCTTTCTTGGATTACCATGGATCTTTGCTGAAATGGATAACTGTTAAAGAAATGGATAATACAATTGGTTACTTTCAGGAAGAAGGAAATAATGCCCAGATTGTGTATGGAATTCAAATAAGATTCCATTAACGGACTTTGACACCCTCTTTCTATCGTATTCAAACGAATGTTTGAGTTCATTGGAATATATCATTTGGCTCATCATACGACATGTAGCTTTTAACCTGGTAAGCTTATCTGAATACTGAAAGTAGATCCGAGAGCGTTTTCAGCACATGAGAAGGACTGTACGAATTCTGATTCACGCCATTTGGTCCGCGCAGAATGCCTGTCACTTTCGAAAAGCTGTTGGAGCTTACACTTGGAGGGCTGCAATGGGAGAGACATCTCATCTATATAGATGACATGTTAGTTTTGAGTAGTGGGCAGATACCAGTAGACTGGAAGATGGCTAATATTACACCCTGTTCTTAAGAGAGACAACAAGCATTATCTAGGTAATTATCGGCAAATAATTCTTAAGTTTGTGGTGATAAGAGATTTGGAGAGGCTAACTAAAGATGCTTTGAAAAACCATCTAACAAAATTTCTTAGGTAGAATGTATTGTTTCACAAATATTTTGGGCTTCTTCAAATATGTCACTGCTTATGTTGATGAGGCTAAAGGTACGAATTTGATAAATCTGGATTTGCGGAAAACTCTCAACAAATTGCAACATAAAAGCCTAGTAAAGAAAATAATCTCTGTGGGTTTGGGGGATAAGTTAATTATTGTTAAGTGTTGTTAAAAGAGGGGAAGCACGAATTTGTAATAAGTGGTTTGTTTTGTTTTGAATTTCACGCAAAGCTACTCGAGGGTTATCTGCGGTACCCGTTCCTAATTTATCAGTGAAAGACTAGAGAGAAGGCAGCTAGTCATCATCACCCATCGCCAACTCTTGGGCTACTCTTTTAGTAACAATTAGTGGGATTGACTGTCAAATTATAACGCCGTCACAGATGAAAGGGGAAGGATTTTTGGAGGAACGGGGATCCGAACCCGTGACCCTCAAATTGTGAGTGAAGCACCCCTAACCACCTGTCATATTATAACGCCCTCACGGCTGAAAGGGCGAGCAAGTTTGGTAGAACGGGGATTCGAACCCGTGACCCTCAGATTGCGAGTCAAGCACCCCTAACCACCTGTAATAAGTGGAGATTAGTGAACTGGATTGGAGTTACAAGTGGGACACCTCAAAGCTTTTTGTTGGGTCTTTTATTTCTTTTGATATTTATTAATGACAAGCAAAAGTACCTGTCCCCAGTGACGGGAAAAATGTAAGCTAATCTATCAATTGAAATTATTTCATGAACTTTAAAAAGGTCAATTGTGTTGCACTCTTGGTTTCTTTCAGAGCAAAAAGCTCTGAGGTATTTATACTGCCCATCGCAAAAAGTAATTGTTGAGCATTTCAGTCATGCTAAGAGCCGCTCAACAATAATATACGGTAAATTTACATTTTTATTCTTCACGTTACGTCATATTTTGAAATTTGGATGATAGTGTGATTAATTCCTAACAATTTAGTGTAGAATATCCTGCTTTCGAAATAAAATTTGTCATCAAAATTATTCATGCCTATTCTCCCATTATTTAAAAAGTGAATGTTGAGCTTTGCCTACGTGCACATATTTTCAAACGGGAGACACCACGGTTCGCAATGTATATAAGAAATGTATAATGGAATGGTGAACAAATTAGTTAAAGTTGGCTGATGATATTAATATTTTGAGTTATTTGACTGTGAAGATGATGTTGTTGCTTTCCAAATAAATTTGGGTTACTTGGCAAACTGGAGAAATAAGTAACAGATGGCATTCTCTCATGTTAAGAGCATGGTATGCATGAGGGCTGTTTTGGGTTTAACTATAATTACCACTTTGACGGAAATAAATTCGACGGAAACTAATTAACAGTGTTTAAAAGAAAAGGACTGTAGTATTTTGGTCAATCAGTCTCTTATGCCAGCAGTGTGTTGTTTGAATAAAAGTCAAAGAATAATATAGGCTTATTGTTAAGTCTCATTTAAAGTATTTTGTTCAGACTTGGACTTCTTAGTTTAATTAAGAAGGATATTGAGTTGTTTAAAAGACTTCCAAGGAGGGCTATTATGATGTTTCCTGGAATGGATGGCTGCATAAATTTGCAAGTCAGAAATTGATAAGGCAGCCATGCATTAATCCTAAGCCAATGTGCTGATAAATTTGACTTATATTGTAACAACAATGTAATCATGAGACTGTACATACTATAACTCTTAATTTACTAAGTTCATCTTCACGTAATTTGATAAGATTTTATTAAACGTCAAAAACTTGTGTACACAAAAAAATAATATTTTTAAAAATTATGTACTTTACTGAAGATTTTTGTGAGAACAAATGAAATAATTTCTGAATCAGTATGAGTTGATTTTCACGATAAGAATATAAATAGTTCTTTTCATCTTAAAGTTTTCTTATTTCACTTATTTCTAAGTTTTTGGTAAAACTTTATATTTTAACTCCAAATTTTCTACCCCAAATAATAAGTGTAGTGAAAACACCAATGTGAATTAAAGTGAAAAGTTGAAAAATATGAAATAAAAAAATTCTAGAATGACTGTAGATTGTAACAGACAATCCTAATTATGTATTTCTAACTGCTTCAGGCTTCTAATCTTTACAAATTTGCTTTCATTTAATTCTATCACTTTATTGCTCTTTGAACTATGAACGACTAGTGTAACGAAGCAATAAATCATCAAGAAAGAGCTTAGGGTAAACAAACTATAAAGTTACATCACGCATCAGCAACCCATATGAATTCGTTAAGAAAAAAAAACACGAGTATACTTTTGTTTATTTTTTTCATTCAAGTTTTTTTTTTATCTAACCTAATAAGTTTCTATTTTTTCACATTTTACGTACTTTTATTAAAAAATATAACGGAAACAATTGCTTGATAATAAGTGTTTTATCTATAATTTCATAATTCTGTTATTTTCTGGCAAAATCGGTTAGCCTTAACTAGAGAAAGTACAACAAGTATTAGTTAACCGATTAAGTCAACGGAAGCTTTCAGTACTAACGTTAATAGGTGAATCAGGTAACCAAATAAAGCAAAGAAGGAATTCAGATCAACAAAGACACATGTTTAGTTATATGTAAAATTCCAGGACTGAAACATTAGATGTGAAAAGCTCACAGTTCATTTTAGAATAAACATTATTAAATCAACAAGTCGGCTGGACGTCTATGAAATTTAAGATACAGTTGTCAGGGGGTGGATGAGATATTGTGTGCCAAATCTGGAAGAGATTTCAAGGACGATGAAGCAGTGGACTTGTAAGAGGAAATTCAAACTCAGTATTTCGATTTGGGGTTAACTAACAACAGGTTGTAAAGGTTAATGAAAAGAAGTTGAAGCAAGTTAATCTAAGTTAGTATAAGTAGAGAAATAAGTGGTAGAAAAGGAAATACACGAGTCTACGGCGACAGGAGAAATTATAATAGAATAGGATGTGCGACCGAGAACTGAAAGACGGGTAAGCACAGCCTTGAAAGCTTCTGAAGCTCCACCAGGACCACTAGTGCCGATAGGACAACGCAGTACTAAGCACTTGACAAGCGCTATATTATTGTTTTATTGTAAAATTGATGGAGATAATTAGAGCTTTATTAATGCAATTAATGAAGTGGCTAGAATATCAGGTTGGACAGATGCACAAAAAGCAACTATTCACATTTTAAAAATAGCAGGACAAAAAAAGTGCTATATCAGAGCTTACAATGAGCTTAAAGGTACTGCCGACTTTCTGTTTTTAGCACATAAACTGACACAATAATATAGGAATTGAGCAATGCCAAATGCTATACCTACCCAAATCCACAGTTTAACTCAGCAAAGCGGAGAATCAGCCACAGTATTCAGTCGCAATTTACAAGAGCTAGGCAACAGACTTTGTAAGGTATATAAACACCCTAACAAACTAATGCTACAAGATATATTAAAGTCAGACTAAGAACGAGGTTTGTCCAATTATATAATGAGACAAAATATAAATGAAGCCAATACCCCAGATGTGACTATTAGACTTAATTGAACTAGCTACTAGGGAAAAGCTATGCGAAAAGCAGATATACAGACCATAAAATTCTGCTTTAAACATTATGAACGACAAAAGTGACAAAATAAAGTGGTAGAACAAAATCAAAATAAGCCTCAGTGCACAAAATACTTCAATTGCTGTAAGATAGGGCATATTGCTAAATATTGTTTTAATAAAAAGAACAAACAGATAGAATTTACTTACTAAATGGTGAAGTAAAACAGACCCAAAACCCCATAGAAATAGCTAGAATGTTTTAATTGTGGAGTAGAAGGCTACATAGCTAGCGACGGTAGATGACGAGGAAGTAAGAAAGCCCCAAGGGCTGGAAATATTAAGAAAAAGTTTATGAGCAATACTGGAAAACCAGCGTTTTCTGGAGAAGCAAAATCATAATTACGACTGGAATTATGAAGCACAACCAGAGGAAATTCCGACAGTATGGAATAAAAGGTTGAGTGTTAATAGCGTTAACAAAGTTACTCCAGTAGTTCATGTAAAAATAGAAGAAGTAGAATATTGGTTGTTAGTTGACACAGGGGCTCGATCTCTTCTGCTTAGTGTAGAACTAGTAAGGAAAAATCTTACATTGTTAAATAATGTGTTGAAGAAAGCATCAAAAAGTATTTTAACTTTCATAACAGAACGTCCTGTTAAAAGAAAAGGCAGGTATAATGTTCAAATAAAAGTAGGAAACTTAGAACTTAAACACTCGTTTTACATCTGTAAACAGATAGATTTAGAAGCATCTGGTATACTAGGGCAGGATTTCTTGCGAGACCATGATACTGAAATACCCATACCATAGGTAAGCTGCACATTGAAACGGAGTTCTTAAGCCCGAAGAAGACACTAAAATAAGTAAACAGTTCGTTTAGGCAAACATGAGAAAATATATAAATAACTATTGTGAATTTTATATATAGAATGCCAAAAATGAAAAACTAGTCTGCAAAATGGCAGTCAGATGTCACATGCAAGCAGTTAGAAAGATAGTGAGGCTAAGGATTAGAAATCTGAATACAAAGCATATTCTTAAGCATAGTGATGCACTGTGAGATAGAAAATTTTATGATTATGGTTGTGTTTATCGTTCATTTATTATTTCCTTCTATCGTTTAGTTTATCTGTGAATTCTTAGTTGCATTCAAACGCTAAACTGACATTCTACATAATCATTTGTATTTTTAGTAAATATATATGTGTGTATGATGATACTGACACCAGATTCCCTAGCGGTGACTTATAAATACTATTAATGTAGCAGAAGAGTATGTATGTGACCTACTTTGTAAATAAATACCCTGCTAGAAGCTTCACTAAGTCCAAAATGGTTATCAAAGGGTATAGTTATTGCTGTTTGTCACTCGATATTGATAGGTATTGTTTGACCATTGCTGTATTATTTTTTGAAATTAGGTTTTTTCCTTTTGGTTCCATTATTATTGATTTATTAATATTTATGATAAATTGTTTATTAATATTGGCGTGAAGTCCTGGCCAGGCATTTGTTTATTGATTATGTTGAAGTTATTTTTAAGTGTTGTTATTGTGAATAAATTGTGTTTTTGTTATTGAACTCTGATTTTTAATACTGTTTTTTCAATTACCAGCTATGTTATGTTGTTTTTACTATATTGTTTAATTCTCGTAGTTCTATCTTGCGTTACATTCTGTTTTCATATATTGCTTTATTTCAAAACGTTTCTGTAATTATCATTAACCGACAGGCTTGTTTCTGGCTTGAAAAAGAGCGTTTGCTCGAAACGTCGCTAAATAAATAAATAAATTACTACCATAGTTTTTAAAGATGATTTTTATCTAAAAGTCTAATTTCTTTAATTTATCACCTTCGCATTTTCCTACTTATATATATATATGTGTGTGTGTGTGTGTGCGTGCATGTATGTATGTGAGTGTGTGCCTCCTCCCAAGTGAACTTAGTGTCATAACTTATACCAACGATTTTAACTATGGCAACAGTGAAGTTCTTCAACTCAGCCATACTTATTCCAACTGAGCATACCAGTCCAGAAATTTCAAAAATGAGGAGGGTTACTGGCAGTACTGGCCACCCGGGTGTAAAAACCCTGGCCAAAATCAAAATATAGACTTTGGGCCTATTAGAAATGAGCAGAGAGATAGCTAGGGTATAGCTTGGAAATTCCACACAGCAGCAGCTCCTCCGGCTGCTGCGAGAAATGGGAAATAGGTTTCACAAAGCCCATGGCTATGGCCAAAGGAGTTAGTGGAGAAAAGGGTAAAGAAAGAAGGAATTGTCAGAATAGGCACATGGAATGTTGAAAGTCTTACAGAGAGTGGAAGGAAGACAGTAGATGTAATGAAGCAAAGGAAATAATACTGAAGCAAAAAACTCAAGATTGCTAGATGATGGTTACAAAGCATATTACAGTGGTCAAAGCACAAGAAGAAATGGGGGTAAGCATAATTTCCAGTAGAATTCTGAAATAAGAGTAATGAAGGTCAAGAGAATAAACGACAGATTTATGACTGTGAAAATAGTACTTTGGGCTGAAATGATGAATATAGCATCAGCATATGCACCACAACGAAGATGTTCAAAGGAAGACAAGGGGAATTTAGAGATGCTCTTGAAGACTTAATAAAAAGTACACCCCAGTCAGAGGCAATAATAATTAGAGGAGAAATAAACTAACATGTGAGGGAAAGAGAAAAAAGTTTTGATGGAGTGTATGTAGGAAAAGGGCATGGAAATAGGAACGAGGAAGGAGAAAGCTTGTTGGAGGTTGCTGATGCTGCTAACACAGGTTTTCAGAAGAGGAAAGAACACCTTATAACTTACAAAAGTGGGAAATATAAAACTCAAACTGATTATCTGTTAGTAAGAAAGAGAGACAAGAAAACTATTGTGGACTGCAAAGTGATTCCAAAAGAGGCAGTTGTGACACAACAATGACTGTTGGTTGCAGACGGGAGGTTGGAAAAAGAAAAGAAAAAAGAGCAAGGGTAGGAGAAAAATGGGACATAAGATCACCGAATAAAAGATGAGGTAGCAAAATTAAAATGAGACACATGAGGTGGGATTGGAGGAGTAGATCTGGGAAGAGCAGAGGCAGAAAGAGTAAATAAGGAATGGAATAAGATGAAAGCAATACTGGTGGAAGCAGCAACTAAAGTTTGGGATGACACAAAAGGAGGAAAACCTCAAAGGAGAGAAACATGGTGGTGGAATAAAGAAGTGAAAGAGGCAATAAAACAAAAAAGGGGTGGTTAAAGAAATAGCATATAATAATTATGAATATGAATTGGATATGGAGAATTCAAGAATAAAGCAAAGAGAGTAGTTGCCAAAGCAAAAACCGAAGTTTGAAAATAGTGGTATGGAAATCTGGAAAAACCAGAAGGAGAGTAGGTAGTATATAGGATTGATTACAAAATTAAGAAAACAAGCTAAAAAAGATGTTGGATTAATAAATATCATAAAGAACAAAGACGGTTGTATTCAATATAGTGAAAAGGACATTAAAAAGAGATAAAAAGAGTATTATGAATAATTGATGATCATAGAAAATGAGAGAGCGGTTTTGGGAAAAGCAGCCAGTGGAAGAGTCAGAAGGTTAGAGGTGAAAAGAGCCATTGAGAAAATGAAACTTGGGAAAATGAGTGGTCCACCAGGATTTGTAGTGGAAATGATAAAGACTTCGGAATGGGAAGGCATTGAATGGGTATGGCAGCTTGTTCAGAAAATATAGGAAGAAGAGAAAATACTTTCAGATTGTGAGAAAAACATACTGGTCTTTATAAAGAAACAAAAAGATGACATAATAAACTGTGAAAATTACAGAGGTATAAAGCTAACTAAACATATTTTAAAAGTGTCTGAAAGGGTAGTAGAATACAGGCTAAAAGAAGTTGTAGAAATTGATGAAATGTAGTGTGTTTTAATGCTTAGGAAGGGGACAGTGAAAATAAAGACTGCAGGAAAAGTTTTTAGAGGAGAATAGGAAGCTTTGTATTGGCGCTTTATATATTTATAAAAAAGCATACGATAGAATGCCACGAGACTGCGTTTATTGGTATCTCAGGAAGAAGTCCAAGAAAAGTTGATGAAGATAGTGAAAACAATGTATGATGGAGTCAATGTTTGCAAGATATAGCAGAATGGTAGGTTGAAGGTAAACACCGGCAAAATGAAGGTAATATCAAGCAGAAGAGGAGAAAGAGAAAAGTTGATATAAAACTGTCAAATACATTCAGGTATCTAGACTCCAAGGGTAGAGAAATGAGTAGGAGTTAGATGGAATAAATGAAGGGAAGTCTCAAGGCAGATTCTTGACAAGAAAATACTGCTGAAGCTTAAGAGCAAAATATACAAAACAGTAGTTAGGCCAGCTCTGCTTTATGGTGCATAAACTTTGGTGCATAAGGAGAAAGATGGAGGGTATTTTAGAAATAACTGAAATTAAAATGTTAAGATGGATGCTGAAAATATCTTTGAGAGAAAGAATAATAAGTGATGACATCAGAAAAGCACTGGAGTCTGTAAGATCACAGAAAAAGCAAGACGAGTAAGACTGAGATGGTTTGGACATGTAGTAAGCAGTGAAGAATGATGAACAGTCGGAAGAGCATTGGAAATGCCAATGAAGGGACGAAAAAAGTAGAGGAAGACAGAGATTACAGTAGAGAGACGTGGTGGACAGGGATATATGGGAGGTGGGTGGAGAGACGTGAACAGGGATATGAGATAGGTCAATGCAACTAGAAATTATGGACAGGATTATAGTCTGTGGATAGAGAAGATCCGAGTACTGACCCCATACCAGAGTGAGAGTAAGATCGGAAGAAGAAGACAACATAATTATAATTATTCATTATAATTCCAGTTGATCTTGCATTGCAATTTTTCTGGAAGGGTAGACTATTGGTTTTGCCTGGGTTTGGAGAGATGTGCTTAAAGTCACATAATGTTTACCTTAGACAGTACAGGTTGTATTTTTTAGACTTCAAATGTTGAGTCTCTAGAAGAACTCTAGACTATGACATCATCAGTAAATTGGGAAACATTGGTGTTTGGTATATCATTGAGACACCTAGAGGTACCATATTCTCTTTCAATTTTTTCAATCTACCTAATATTTGCAGATAAATGACACTTTTAGCGCACTTACCGACTTTCACTTGTCGTAAATCCGCCTTGTGCAGTACTGACCTAATTTTGTGTGCTTGTTTAAATCTAGGAAGTAGACGACAACAGTTTGTACAGTATACAACTATTATAGTACAGTTATTTCGTAACTTAGAAAATGTGCATATCGTTATTTTAAAATTTTAGCCCAGGATGTATTCAGCTGTGACATATTCTTATTCCTTCCCTTAGGCAGTCACCTATATTCAGTGCACTGGATAAGCCGTTAATTTATTTTCACAACATCATGCCTACTGAACAAATGCAGAGACTGTGGCTTAGGGAGCTATATATCCTTATTTTGATAACGAACCTAGTCTCTTGATAAGTTGTTAATTAATTATATAAAGAGAGCTTGAACTTGAATCCAAGCAAAACTAGCACACAGTCAGAAGTCACCCTTTCTTCATACACTATAACACAATTGTCTAACCTTAAGTTGCTATTATATACACTGAGTGGTCACAAGTAAATAGACTCCTA
>NW_013666181.1:49137-63877 GCF_000517525.1 Limulus polyphemus | reverse complement strand
TGAAACACGGTGGTTTCAGCGTGATGATTTGGGGAGCTGTTTGGGTTGGTGGGAGATCGAGTTTAGTGGAGCGTGTTGGCAACATAAATTTTGCGAAATACGTCGAAATATTGGAGGAAGGACTCTTGTCACTTTATTCCTCGGGTTTTTTTGGACAAGAACACAGCGTTGTTCCAGGAAGATGGAGCATCGTATCACACTGCTAGAAACACCCAAAAGTGGCAGGAAGAAAATGGTATCCAGAAGTTGCCCTGGCCGAGCCAATCTCCTGGCATGAACCCCATCGAAAACCTCTGGGCCATACTCGACCGGCAAGTCAAGAAACAACAAAACAAAACAACTTCGAAGAGCGATCTACTCCAAGTTTTGAAGCAAGAGTGGGCGAAAATATCACAATCTAAAATTGACGAGATGATTCTCACGATGCCCCATAAGATCAACGAACTCCACGAAGCGAAATGAAGATCTACTAGATATTATTTAAATTATAAATATATCAATTCATGTGAATATGACTGAAAAATTTCATTTTTTCTGAAAAGGTGGTGTCTATTTACTTATGACCACGCTGTGTACAGTCAAGCTTGCCTTCGGAGAAAAAGTTTAAGCAACACGTTTTTGTTTTTACATTGTCAATAAAGCGTATTACTTATTTCAAAGTCGAACAAATTTGTTAATCTCTTTTCGTTTGATCAAGTTTCACGCTTTGTATATATTTACGAATATTCTTCTCTTATTATGGTTATAATTAACTTACCTGTCAATCTATTTTTACCCGAAAATAGTACAATTATGTTATCTGCTACTCAGAAAGGAAATGTGTGTGTTTTTATAGCAAAACCACTTCGGGCCATCTACTGTTTCCATCGAGGGGAATCGAACCCTTGATTTTAGCGTGGTAAATCCGTAGACTTACCGCTGCCCCACCAGTGAACCAGATAGGAAGACTGAGATAGTCTAAACCCGTAACAGCTAAGGATACGTATGACACACACACACACTTAATTTTTCATTTGCAGATGAGAAATAGCCGATTCATTAGTTAATTTATAGAAATCGAAATACACCAGTTTAGTGAAAATATCAATACCTTATAAATATATACATATTCACATATACCATCAAGGGTATAGTTTGATATATAAGAACCCACAATTGCATATAAAAATATATTAGTTATTTGGTTAGATGTATTCTAGTGATGGATGATGCCCGAACTCTGAATCTGAAGGTTTATTACTCGCATCCATTTGCCGAAAAAACACGCTCTGTACATCTGGATCATGGGTGCGTTATAAAAGTGACAATCAAAGCCCACTATTGGGTCTGAGAAGGTTAGCCCAAGAGTTGACGGTGGATGCTGTTGACTAGCTGCCCTCCTCATAATCTCTGGGTTCAAAATAATGGTGCCTACACAAAGATAGTCCTTTGTGTAAATTTGTGATATATTTATAAAATAAACAAAACAAACCACTCGTCCAATTAACCCTATTCTCGTGACATACACAACAAAAATTTGTAACAATTAAATCAAGTTAAATTATATGAGTAAAAAAATACTTTATTTAGCATGAATATTATTTGTAAATGTAATTAAGTTTGCAGAATTTTTCTTTCTCTTTTACGAAGATACATCATAGTGTAAATGACGTGCTAATTTCATAGTATTGTGTCTGTAAAGGTAAGTTTTAATCTTCATTGAAATTTCATTCAGATGCTGAAGTAGTGCGTATGTTAATTTGTTTAATTCATAAATAAAAAAATCTCTGAAGATCCCATCAATTCAATTATCATTTCATAATAACTCATTTTCATTGTTCAATTAACCATAAAGAAAAAATACAGTTTTTCTGTGGAATATTAATGCTTATTTGTTGTTTTCAAATTCTCTCCAATGTAGTAAACGTTGTGTTAGGGATTGATTGTCACTCTTATAACGCACTCACAGTTTATATTGTGAGAAATATTTTATGGTATCGCATGGATTCGAATTCTGTTCGCCACCTCAAAAATCCAGAATTCTACCACATGTCCAACCCGCGTGCTTTGTATTAGCAAGTTAACACTGCACTCGTAAAATGACTGTTTGTTTGTTTGTTATGGAGTTCGAGCAAAGCTGCTCGAGGGCTATCTGTGTTAGCCGTCCCTAATTTATCAGTGTAAGACTAGAGGGAATGCAGCTAGTCATCACCACCCACTGCCAACTCTTGGGCTATTCTTTTACCAACGAATAGTGGGATTGACCGTCACATTATAACGCCCCCACGGCTGAAATGGCGAGCATGTTTGGTGATTGCGAGTCGAGCGCACTAACCACCTGGCCATGTCGGGCCCGAAAATGACGGAAGTTAACATTCTTTCAAAATGTATAAACTATTATCAAGGAATACAAAAATCAAGGTTATTTTGGAAGCGTAGCCTGCACTTGAGGATAACGTTAAACTTCTGCTGATAAGTGCCGACTTATAGTTTAAGTGTGACCGAAATCTTTCGTAAACGAGCCTGTTGTTTATAAATAAAAAAATTGTGTTTTGTTTTTTAAATATCCTAGTTGTTTCAACTTCAAGACAAAATATTTTAAGTCTTACAACAAAACAACTATAACGTAGGTTTCAGTTATATGTTTATTCCAACAAGAAATAATCCTACAAAAGCTACATAACTGCAAATCTTGTTGTTTTCTGCAACTACTTTTTGGATAAAAGTGACATATAACTAATTGTTTAAATTGTGCGAAAATGCTGTCAGTTGAAGATCTGATGTAAAAAAAACAACATTTTAATACATGGAGTACTATGCAAATTAAATAAAAAAAACCCTCTAAGAACTGAAAATTAAAAACAGTACTTTCACCACTTCAGAAAAAAGATATGATAATAAACAAAATATAATACTACAAAATATATATTTATGAGACTAATATTGAATAACATGGATAAATCATAATACAAAAACGATAACTTGACAGCTTTGAGATAAATCTTCCTTCTTCAGGGGTGGATTAGTAAGATAAACGATGAGGAGTCACTCGAGTTAGTTCATTTTTTTATGTATTATAATTTATTTTCACAATAAAAAAAGATGTATAATATTTGTGTTATTGGTTATCCCCATTCCAAAAGAAAACAAGAAACAAAAGTAGCCATTGTTGCTTCTCAAAGTCCCATTTACTATTTCGGTTTTTTGAATTCAATGGCGTCAAAAAACTGCCAAGTCTTCTGTTTAGTTGTATCCAGTTCATACTCTTGGCAACTTCTCTTAAACAATCTGGAAAATTGAAAAGTTAGTATTTTACTTCGAAGACTGCGTACCTTAAATGATATGAATTAAAATGGTGTTTTTTCTTTTTACTTGTACTAGTCAAGGCACGAAAAGTGATAAGTTTGAAAAAAAAATAGTAGTTTGTTTTCGTCTTGTAGTTTCCGTATCATAATCCCTATTTAACAATATAAGTGAAAGAGGTTAGTTTTGATTTTTTATACTCTTCGAGAAATAACAAGTCTTTAAGGTCATAAAATAACATATGTGGTTTATTATAAACAATAGAAACTAAACCCCGAATATCATATAAAACTTACAATAAGGTTAATTTCCGTAACATTAAAAATTCATTATACTTGCAGGTTTCATTGTATCCACTGAGATCCACTGTATGACAACATATAGTGGAATGTCTATGGACAACATTACTCCAAAAATTTACAATCTCGCGCGGGAATTTTAAAAGCAAGAACCTTTATGTGTACTAGCCGCAGTTTAGAAAAGAACATTTAGAGGCCATATATGTACCAGCCACAGTAAATAGATTTATCGATTTATCAATTAAATCTTCGAACCTTCTGTTATTAGAGGGACTAACTTACCTGTGGGAACTTTTCTAACCAACAATACCACCTAGCTGTGGTCATTTACTATGATAGAGATTGTGTTTATGTTGCCACAATACAGCTTTGGTTTATGTTTGCATTTTGCAGCTTTAGCTTACGTTGCCAAGTTACAGCTCTATTTCCAACTTATTTTATCTAGAATAAAATGTTATTGAGAGAAATAACACATAGAAGTATGGTATTGGAGTACTTGTAATTTATAGCTAGACCTAACATAGCCTAAGTTTAATTACCTTAATTACTATTCTTCATTGTTATTCCTAAACCACTAAAATTAGTTGACACTATTTTTCAGATAATAGACAAATACTCTGGACTCATTATATAAAAAGTTTCGTCTCACCCTCCCCAGCTTAGACACTTTATTTGTAGGTAGTCTAACTTATAACATTTATTCTGGACGACGTTGAAGTAAAATTTTCCGACGGCTTGGGCTGTAGATGTATTCACACTCGTTAAACATTTTCTGAATTCTTCGTCACACTTACAATTCAACCTAAGAATGCAAATAAAAAACAAAAAACAAAACAATAACGCCAACTAGATAACAATATTTCAACTATAAGAACCCTTTTCTATAGCATTTCTGTGATCCTTGTTTTAGAACTCTACTCTGAATATTTAATTCTACTTATTTAATTCTTCCTCTGCTACAGTGTAATAAAACCTATAACCATTGTCTTAGTATTTTAGTTGTACTGTTTGTGAAAAAGACGAGATAACCAATAATCATTACTGGATAATATGTTATGCATTAGTAAACTGGCTGCACAACAATATCTCTGAAAACACATAACTTCCGAGATGCATGGAAATCTGACATTCTTTATTTTCTGCTGATCACTTCATGTTGAGAGAGTTGTCGTTATAGAGAGGTTGAGAACGTTATATTAAAACAATTTTGGAGATTCATCACGTCGTTACCGTCCATGTCGCTGCATCAGGTAATGCTTTATCTGACGATCATGCATTATGACAATAGTTCTGTAACGCAGATTGCATTTCAAAAGGATTCGTCGTAAGACTGTCATTTCGAAATCACACCACTCTTTCCCGTTTCCTTTCTATAGCCCATCTATTATACGAGGACGACAGTTTCCCAGTACTTATTTCAACAGTCCTATCACACAGAAGTCTATAGGAACTGCATCTTTCGACTTTACTGGCATATTCTCGTATGGAATAGCATGAATACCTGTTTCTTTCTCCAGCTGCTTGAGGTATGTGACAGTTGAACTAGAGGTATGATTGAGAGCCTTATCTTGGTGAATACGTATCCTGTTAGAATCGTTTATAAACAAAGATCTTTCTTGATTATGTTCCGTACCATTGCCTGGTACACGTGGACAGTTTTTACCACTGACCTTTGTATTCATAGATTCTCACCTGTTACAAGATGCTCATTATGAGTGGGGTATAACTTGTTACAGGTCTCTTTCTGGACGTTCCATATTCCTTTGTGTTTCAATGGAATTAAACATAAGGGATATTCGTCTGAAAATTATAAATTACCATTCCGAATACATATATCTGATGTGAGTGCATGCATATTTTGTGTCGAAAAGGAGTGTTATATACCATTCCCAAAAGCAATCAATGTTTGATAACATCACGCTACTTATGAACGCTAAAGAATGTAAATATTTCTGATATATTGTGTTCCACCGCGACTTTATATCGGCTGTGATTGTTATGTGATTTGTTGATTTGCATATTCAAAAATGTCTTGATATAACGTACTCAATTCTCTCTATTTCTTACTTGTAATTACTGTAGTGTAGATTTTATTATAATATTGAAGGCCTTTTTACCTTGTGTATTTGGCATTGTTTGTCAGTCCGTGCTTTGTTTCACCAGCAGTCATGAAGTCATCACAGGTGTCGTGGTCTCGGCAACACATGTCTGTTTTTGCTTTCTTACCTAAGTCGTCGTACCCTTTTGATACATTACCAGGTCCACACCACTTGGTACCTTTGGTAAAAAGTGGATGGTAAATGGTTAACTATTGTTTCATTACAAATGTGAATATTAAGTCTTCATTAAGGTTTTTTCTTTTTCGTTGCACAACATAAAATGTAATGAATTATGCATCCTTTCCTTTTACCATTAATTCTGACATCTATTACTCATTACTGCAATTATCTGCCATTATGTTTGCAATATTCTTCATATTACAATAGTTCTAAAGTCTGTGGTCCTTGTTTTAAAACTCCAGTCCCAACATTCGTAGTTCTTCTTGTGCTTAATCGAAAAATCTGGAATCCTCCTTTCACAACAGTAGTATTAAAATCTATAACCATTGCTTTAACAGATTCTGCTTTTTGTGATATTTTCCATCAGGTATCAGCATGATCAGTTTGAAATACTAACCTGGCCATGTTATAGATATGTAAAAAATATCATCTTCCCTCGAGACGTCTGCCTGTCTCACATCTCTGCAATGATGAAGAATCTCTTCCGTGTTTTCTGATATGATCCTGAAGACTGGCTGGTTAGGTAACTTGCTATACAAGATTTCCATCACGCGATCTCTAAGAAAAATGTAACATACGTTGAAGTTAACATATTTACACTTATTGATTTTTGTTTATACTTGGAGATCAATCAACTAGAAAAGGAAACACTACTTACGGTTTTTCTGTCTGATGACAACTTAGTACTTTCAGTTTAGTCTGGTTGTACTGCTGACCCGTCACTGACCAAGTTACGTCCAGTAACTTTACACTTGGCCATGGTCCGAGTTCTTTCAAATCTGGGTGGCCATATTTTATAAAATAAACTTTGTATGTTGGAATCTTTACTAATAAATCTTCACCTAGCGCCAGACCAAGAAGTAGAACCAATCTAATGAGAATAGCTGAGGTCATTGATGCTACAAAGACATATATATATATAAGTTAAAATGTACTGAACTGTATTTTACATAAAAGTATTGTTTTAATAATTTTTTAAAAGAAATACTTATATTTCTCTGGTAAAACAGAGATAACCAGAATGTTACGTAGAACACGCTTCTTCTAGAAAATAAAGGCTTAGTGATTAGACAATATAAAATTTGAAAAAGAAAACTGGGTGATAAACACTTCACTAGATGGTAATAATGAACAATAACAGTACCAGCTGGCGTTCAGAAAGAGAAAGTGAAGTATCCAGTGTTCCACCACAAGGCATTCAGAAGTGAAAAATAGTTGTACCTAACATTCTACTACATGGCATAAACATTAAAATGTATGGTACCTGCCACTTTGTCAGCCAACGTAGAAAATCAGAAAGTGTACTATTTAAAACTCAATCAGACAACATTCCGTAAGGGAAAGTTCAAAGACGAATGAATTTACCAGTTTGAAAGTTGGAGAGCGGGCTGTTCACTTACATCGTGTGAGTTAAGGTATTTAGTCTACAGAAATAACCTCTTGGTATATAGTCCATATTACATGGAAGAGTGGAACACTTTTATAGTACTAAATCAGATGTTATCGGAAGAGCTCATTTCATTCATAAACCTTGTTCTGCAAGCTGAACGTATATAGATAGACAACAACATTCATATTGGACTGTGTCGCTGAAACAAAAAATATGTTATTTTTAGTATTTATTAGCCAGATTTATTGTTTCATAATCCTGATAAACAAGAGATTAAAACCACAGTAAACAAAGCAAAACTATTTCCTTACATATATAACAATTAAATGAGACAAACACATACGTTCGTGTACCGTGGGACATCCTGTTGAAGATGTAGTTCCTGAACATATGCTAATACAGAAACTTTCTCGGATCATTGACCGTTCGTTGTACTGATTTGATCTAGAAAAGCAAAATTTACTTAATTTTAAATAACTTAATTTATAGTGTTGAAACAGATAATTTATTAGAAATTAAAGCCTGAAACTCTAAAAACCATAAACTATGTGATCCATAATTATAGTTGACATGGAAGATAAAGTTTCATGGGTTTCTTACCAGAAATGTATTGACCTGTGTGTTACAGAATGATGATTTTTTATCCTTTGACTTTTAAGGTACAGTCTGGTGAGTTTTTATCCTTTGACTTATTGACTTGTAAGATAGAGAATGGTGAGAACAGGATGTTCATAAGCTCTTATACACTTTTACACATATACCGCTAAATCCCGGGAGGTAACTAACACTCAAATATCTAACAAGTTTATTGTGTGTTACAATTTAGCCACATGCCATTGTCATCATTCCATAAAACTTTGGTCTGAGTTACAGAAACGATATTTATCCTCATCTGTTTAAAACAAGGTTTAACCAAAAATATTGAGGCCCTATACACGATATGAGTTTCTCTTCATCCGATACCATGGCAACACATGTAAGATAGAAATTTCTTAACTGGTACCAACAATGCTGAGAGGAAGGGTACATCTTCAGTTTTTAAGATGAGATGTACAGGCAAGATTAATCTTCTCTTGATAGTTATGTTATTAAAAGTTATCATACCTAAAGTTGTATGTTTTTAAAAATTGAAAGATATATAATCTTACAAATTTGTGTATATGATGATAAAATGCAGAAAGTAAACCTTTAAAGTTTGTTGATACACATACTTTATTTATTTTATCTCATTGGGTACTGTCAATCAGATGTTCACATACTCCATCAGTGCTGTCTACAGTTCAGAGATGAGTTCCTCGCCACCTGTGGTATTGACCCTTTCAGGTACATGACTATTACTTCTGTGTGCATGGTCATATACAAAAGCAATTTTATACCATAAAAGTCTATAGCACTTGTACCTAACATGGATATAATACAACGATCAACTATAGTGAGGTAAGTATAAAGTGTTTAGACTATATGCAATAGTCTGAAGGGGCTAATATCCAACATGTTCTTAATTGTTGTAAAGTTAAAATCTTAACTTATAGTGTTGATGGCTTTTGTAAGGAGCATAACACTATATATCATGGGTTTAGTTTATATTACGATCCTGACACGATGAATGTTGTTTTAAATAAACCCATGTGGTCTGTTAGAAAACTTATATTGAACAGGCAACATAAACTGAAGCTCAGGGATATAAGGTTGTTTTAATTTGGGAACATGAATTTTACTCGTAGGAAATCCATTGATACAAATTTAATTAGTTTGCTTAAAGACCACACAGTGGTTCCTCTCCTGGATATATGGGGCAGTTTTTATGGCAGTTGAGTCAATACTAATAAACTTTTGTATGATGTGAAAGAAGATGAAATGGTCAAGTATGCTGGTAAGGTATGTGGTAAGGGCGCTCGACTCGCAATCAGAGGGTCGCGGGTTCGAATCCCAGCCCCACCAAACATGCTCGCCCTTTCAGCCGTGGGGGCGTTATAATGTGACGGTATTCGTTGGTAAAAGAGTAGCCCAAGAGTTGGTGATGACTAGCTGCCTTCTCTCTAGTCTTACACTGCTAAATTAGGGACGGCTAGCGCAGATAGCCCTCGTGTAGCTTTGCGCGAAATTAAAAAACAAACAAACAAACTTCTCTATATCCACAGATGAATAAGTACTGTGAGTATCTAGTTGGCCATACCATAACCATTACAACATAATTTTCAGATATACTATTTAGGTTTATTTAAGTGTAAAATTCTAGCCCCGAGGAAACTCTGTCGTCGTGTTTTACCTCTGAGAAGTAATGGTAAATTAACTTTCCCTCTCTGTAAAACATGCGAATAAGAATACTGCTCCCATGTAATCATTCATATGATGAGAGAACATTTATTGGCACATGGGTTACTGAGGACGTGAAAAAAGCAGTCGAGTGTGGTTATGAAATAATACAAACTTATGAAATTTACCATTTCTCTGAAAGATCCACTCAACTGTTTAAAATTTATATAGACACATTTTCAAAAATAGAACAGGAAAGTTCAGTATGACCTTCTCACTGCATTACATCAGAGGCAAGACAGGAATTTATTGAACAGTATGCTGAAAATAAAGGTGTGTAACTAATCCCTGAATCCAGACAGAAATTCATTTGCAGAACTTTGTCTTAACTCTTTCTGGGGTCGTTGGATTATGTCTGAAGACAAAACACAACTGAACTACATAACATCTGTTAAACAGTAATACTCATTAATGAAAAATATCGCCAAAATTGTAACAAATGTTATGTTAGCCATTGATAAAATTATTGTTCTTCATTGGAGACATAAGCACGAGTATCTACCTCAGAAAGATCAAATAAATATTTTTCTGGCGGCTTTCACTACTGCTCACATGCACCTAAAATTGTACCATGCACTAAAAATGTTAGGTTCATCTGTTTTCTACTACGACACTGATAGTGTTGTTTACATCTCAGATGGAAATAATGATCCCCTTTAAGTGATTTTTAGGGAATTTACAGATGTGCTTGATGGATACTACATCACATCATGGGTTAGTGGTGGACCTTAGAATTATGGGTACTTACAGGAAGATGGTAAATCCTATTGTAAGATCAGAGGATGTACCCTTAATTTTATCAACAGTCATAACTTAAACCTCTCTTCAATGAAGAGCATTATATATATTTAATCATTCTCACCATGCCATTACAATCATGAAGGACAAGAAAATATGTCAGGATAGGAAAACGCTATCTATAATTAACAAACCTAATGCACAAAATACTCCCCTGTCTATACCAAAAGATATATTTTATAAGACTTTAATACCATACCATATGGCTATTAAATTAAATTATCTATTTATTTTACTTCATGAGAGGTTGGTCCTTTGTATAAAAAACAATTCATATATTATCACTGTAGTTTAAGATGGATTACTATTTACAACATTATTTCACTTGATTAGTGTTGGGTCTAACTGGAAGTGGTAAAATACAGTTTGTTACAATGTGTTATCCAATTATCGTGATATTATTTGCTCTATTCCAGAAAACATTGTATGGTTCTATAATGAATTTCAACAGCTGTGTGCTAACTTAATGCAAATCATTCCAACATCCATTTTCTTGAAGGTTTACCTGAACATTTCCGTGATTATTTACAACTCGAAAAGCCAGATATTTTTATAATTGGTTATCTTATGTGTGGAAGTGGAGAAAATAACCTTTTATATGTGGAAGTCACCATTTGAATATATCTGTGTTTTATATTGTATTGTGTTTTATATTGTATTTCATCAGGGTAGACAAATACATAACATTAGTTTAAACTCTCAATACATAATTTTGTTTAAGAATATGAGAAACTGGTCTCAGCTGAAAGTTTTAGTGAGACAAATGTTTCGAACATGTGTCAAATAATTTGAAGAAGCCTATCAAGATGCAACTCGACAAACGTTTGGATATCTGATCATCGATTTGAAACAACAAACTCCTGACCAATTATGTTTAAGAACTGGTTTGTTTCCAGGAGATGAGATTGTAGTGTACATGCCTAAGTGATATATGTCCATACATCTTGAAAGATGTTGAAGGATTTTATTTGAAGGATGGACCATATGTTATTAAATAACTAACATTCAAATGTTTATGCAGTTGATATATATAAGTGTGTTTTTGAAGCACTTTGTATCAGAGACAGATTGCAAGCAACGTAAGTGGGTAGACAAGAAATATTCACAAAATATTCTGAGAATATGGAACCATCTAGTATATATATTTGTGGAATGTGGTTAGTTTGCTAAGACAAAGTTTCACAGCTGTATTTACCAAGTGGACTTAGAAAATTGAACTGTTGAGAAGTTTCTTCCAAATTCCCTGTCCTAGAGTTAATCAACTTCATAAATCATTTCTATGCTGTCCAGTTCATAGCAAGGAAACAATTTATCATTGTAGTGTTAAAATTCGATGTTATATCTAAATAGATTGTCAATGGTTTTCTAAATATATGTGTCAATAAATAGATTTATATATTGTTCACACGCTCTCTTTTTGTCATTTATTCATCAGGACACTTAGAGTTAAACAACACCGTGATTTGCTCCAAGCATTAACTAAAACTACACATAAACAAACTAAAGATACGATTGCCAGAGCAAACAATGATTTTATAACATGTATTTGTGAATGTGATTTCATTGCTTTAAAGGGTAATGTTCCCATGACAAACATGCAAAAGCAGAAACTTAGATGATACAAGTCATTATTAAGAGTGTTGGCCGATGAAAAAACACCTGTTAAACAGAAAGGAAATTTTCTAATACAGAAAGGAGGGTTTTTACAATTACAAATACTTTCATTATTTGGTGGTTTGGCAGGACGGATTATTAGTAAAGCTGTTGGTCTTCAAAATGAAACATGCAAAACGACTGATTCTCGTTCTTGAAGAATTAGTACACTTGTTTTGTCAACCAATAGTTTATGAAAGACCCTTTCATAAACTTTTAAACTCTGTAGGTAGATATGTGAAATCTGTCATATATAATAATACTCTATCTGCAGATGATAAAGCTAAGATGTTAAGCCAATGAAACCTATTAAAATTTTAATGGAATCACCAACTCAGAAAAGTTTAGTTATCATTGACAGCATAACTCTAAAATATAAAAAGAAAGTTGAAATACTATTAAACTTAATATATTCAAGTGTAAATGTAACATGTAATTATCGAGGAGAAGTAGTGATTAATGGAAGATCTGTACCAAACAGTAACAGACCATCTCATCAGTGATGCATTATGGAAACAAAGTGATTTTTATCCTACCAGACGGAGAGAATTTGCAGAACAATTATCATATATGAATATCCCACCAGAATTTGTTGGAAATGTCGACAGATGGTCGTATATGAAGCATAAAGAATGTACTGTTAAAAGACGCAAATGAACTGTATCAAAACGGGCTCATTTTTAATAAAAGAACATTGTATTATATAATCACTTGTTTTTTATTGCTGTCATGGACTGTTGTCAACCACTGGATCCTGTTAACATTATCAGTCGGCTAAGGTTTAATTTTGTCTGTTGTAAAGGTCAGATTATAACTACTGCTACAGACAGTCAACTGTACAAACCACACATAAAAGAGAAATTTCGAATCCAAGTGAGTGATTAAATTCGCATTAGTAAAACAAAACATCAATATAAGAAAGGATATATGCCTGGGTGGACGGATAAAATATTTATAATTCACAAGAGATTTGAGAGAAACCTCTCAGTGTACAAGACTATCTCAAAGAAGAATTAGATGGAACATTTTACGAATCTAAATTACAACATTCATCAAGTCCTCGAATGATGCATATAATGTGAAAGAAATACTATGTGAACAAGTAAGGGGTAAAAACAAACAGTATTTTGTTAAATGGAAAGGATAATAAGTTTAATAGCTGGATCCCTCAAGTCAATCTGGATTGGCTGCCGTAATAAAATGTTATGTATAATTCTATTATCCATTATTCAACTTGGATCAGTTGTATGTGAAGTTCTCCAGCAATAGTTCTATAACCTATTTTGCTAGCAATACTATGAAAAACATATCACGTATCTTTCAAGATCGTTTAACCTTGAAGGCTCGTGGGAAGTGGCCTTGGCTGAACTGCAGTATCCATATAGTTGGCATAATGTATTTGATGGGACAGGATGAATCTCTTTCTTTCCTGAAGGCAAAGAATGTTAAAAGCGATGGAACAGACATAGAAAAAAAGATGAAGATAAGTCTACTCCTGCCAATCTGTTTCTTCATTCTCTATTTTCTCAAGTCGACATACACCTTAATGACCAACTCATTTTTTCATCTTACAATCTCTATGCTTATAAGGCTTACAAAGAAACACTACTGAGTTATAATGGAGAAACAAAGAGAAGAAAACTGACTACGTCTATGTGGGTAATGGATATAGCAGGTAGTTTTGATGATCTCGACTTTAAAGATGGAGATAACGATGAAATCAAGAACCAATACTTAAATACACAAGACTGTCAAACTGTTGACATGATTGTCTGTTTACATTTGGACATTTTTTTGCAAAACAAGTTCTTGCCAAATAGAGTTACTTTAAAACTATACCTTGTATGAATTAAATATGCATTTTGTATTATGTCAAGTGATGAATCAGGTTTCAAAGTTGTTCTTCAACAGGTTTTTATCTATATTTGAAAAACAAACATCAATCCTTTGGTCATTCTGTTCACACTCAAAAGCCTTTCAGAAAGTAACTGCTAGATATCCTTTGAAGTATACAGAGTGCAAATAATTTTCAATTCCGTAGAGAAACTTAGAATCATCTATCAATAAAGCATTTTTAGATCAAGTACCTACACGTCTTGGTATAGGATGTGTTGATCATTCTGCATTTAACGGATCTTGGAGAGAAAACCCATACAATTTGAAACATTACAGTATCAATTTCCTCTCAATCAATGTGGATGGAAAACAAGTTCCTGCTGGACCTTTACAACCTGATTTTGATGCTAACTTGTATGCATGAAGCTACAAAACATTATTTAGTGGAATGGGAAAACAGTTTCACGATCAAGAAATTGATATAGAATATGATGAATATTATTCTCTGTATTTGATCTTACATCCGACCTATCAGCTGGCAATTCCCACTTTAACTTGGTGAAACAGGGAAATCTACGAATAGAAATATGACTTGGTAAAGTTTTTACTTAACACTATAAATGTGCTCTCGCCTATGTAGAATTTCAGTCGATTTTAAAAATTGACCATTCCAGAAACATCATCACTGATATCTAAGAAGCAATGAACATTGTAGAGATTTATTCTATACTCTCATAAGTTTTATGTACGAGAAAGAAACTTGGAGGTGTGTTTGCAAGTGATCAACTACCTAACTATGCAAAACAAAAAACAACTGTACACTGAGTGGTCACAAGTAAATAGGCACCTAATTTTTCGTCATTTAACTGATTTATGCTAACTAATTT
>NW_013666181.1:36349-48413 GCF_000517525.1 Limulus polyphemus | reverse complement strand
AAATTAGTTAGCATAAATCAGTTAAATGACGAAAAATTAGGTGCCTATTTACTTGTGACCACGCTGTTTACATCATCAACATGGATCCAAGTCATAAACCTGGAAGTCACTGGGTCTACTTTTGTCGAAATGGTAGAAGGGAATATTTTGATCCCCTTAGCTTGCCTCCGTGATCTCATAGCATATGAACATTCATCAAAAAGAACTGTCAAATGTGGACTTAGAATAAGAAGGTTGTGCAAGGACTTTATTTAACAGTATGCGGACAATATTGTATTTCTTATGGATATTAGAGATGTAGACACATATCCAAACAAAAATTATTGTCCAAATTTCGATCTAATAAAGATATAGTTTTTGTTATAAAGCGATTTAATGTAACAACGCGTTTACTAGATATACCTCTTTATGTATATCAAAATCCTTATTGTATGAAGAGTAATAAATGTTTTTAAAATTGAAGAGATTATCAGATTGATTTACATTATGAAAATATAGTAATTTTCTTGTATCATAATATTATTGTTTGTAGATCATATGATGAAACAAAACAAATCTCATCCAAATGTTTTTATTTGTCAATGTGATATAGAATACAGTTACCTAGTCTTATACATTTTTCAACTATATCAATGAAATTTAAATTCTTACAGTCATGTACATTTCATTTACTAGATATACCTGAAAACACATCTAATATAATGTTCTTGTCCACTTGAGTCAAAGCAACCCTCAGATGTAGTAAAACACATCTAATATAATGTTCTTATCCACTTGAGTCAAAGCAACCCTCAGATATAGTAAAACACATCTAATATAATGTTCTTGTCCACTTGAGTCAAAGCAACCCTCAGATGTAGTAAAACACATCTAACATAATGTTCTTATCCACTTGAGTCAAAGCAACCCTCAGATGTAGTACAACACATCTAATATAATGTTCTTGTCCACTTGAGTCAAAGCAACCCTCAGATATTGTAAAACACATAACATTTTCATTTTAAGGTCATATTTACACAACCATTATTTTTTACTCTATAGTTGGATATGGTTGTTTCATACAACTTTACCTTTTATTGCCAGGCATTACAGGCATTTTTTATATCTCTCTGAGAGAAAATTGATAAGACCATGTCCTAGGTGTTTTCCAGCCTTTACTTACATACAATGTTAGTAGTTTCGAAAATCTTAAATTGTATATGTTTAGGAATCACATCTTGTGAGGTAATAAAATTTTGAAAGGGCAATGAAGATTTAGGCATCATTTAGGATTTTTATAGAAGGTTTAGGCATTACTTGCCTAATTGTAAAGTATATTCTGTATTTCTTTTCTTTTACCGTAAGAAACAATAAATTAACATATTTTGTCAATAATGTTTATATTGTTGTTGCAACTATTTTACAGATTTTGTTTTACTCACATCATTAAAGATGGGGGAAAACGAACATTATTATGATAAGCGTGTCTTTCTCTATAGTGTCGTGGAAAGTTACGTTGATAATTAATTATTAAAGCAAAGACTATAAATTGAATGAAATAATATGAAAATATAAATGTTAGAAACGCGCCCTCTGGTGTAAACATGTTGGATGCATAAAATTTGAAAGAATCTATATGTATTTTCTTGTCTTTTATCATAAGAAACAATAACTTGAAATATTTTGTCAAGAATGTTTATATACTTATCACAGTTATTTTACAGATTTTGTTTGTTCTTCATATCTTCAAAGGTAGGATACATGCACATTATTCTGATAAAGTCATCTTTCTCTATAGTGTCCCAGAATGTTTCTATGGTAATTACTATAAAATAAAATACTATAAATCGAATGAAATAATATGAAAGATATATATGGAATGATATGCTACCTTGTCAAAATTGGGTCATGGTGTTTCTGACGCAATCCTATTATACCACCTAGCAACACACTTCCTGGTGTTGTTGAGGGACATATTAAGTCAATGCCCTAGACACTCATGTGTATGAAATTATTGACATTTAACGCCCCCTGATGTTGGTGACGTACATATTAGATCACTGCCCTCGATATGTCATTATGTTTATATGACTTTGTCAAAATTGGGTGAAGGTCACGTTTGTTTATTTCCGGCTCCAGATCGCCATCTGATATAGAGAGTTTGCATGCTGGAGATTCTGGATTAATTGTAATACTGCCATACTTCTTCTAAGAACTATCTGTGAGCCTCTGAATTGTTGTCAGGGAACTGATTTTTAACCCCAAAACGCAACTTTTTATTCACATTTTGCAAGTAGATCTTCCATCTAGTTGGTTTGACTCCAATGTTTTATAAATCCAAAACCAAAACTTAATGGTCGAAAGTTGTTAATCGATAGCCTACTTGCATGTATTTCTCCACTTCTTCCTTCAGATCAAAGTTCTGACAGTCGTTCTTTTTTTTTTTTTTTTTTTAGAACTCAGTTCTTTTAGTTAGTGTCGATAATATAAACTTTCTGTAGCCTTTCTCTCTCTCTGCTATGATCGCCTCTGTTTAATGTAGATAAGACAAACCGCTGGTTTCTACTTTATATATTGTAGCTTGGAATGCATCTCAATATTTACTTTAACGTCCCCATCTCCTTTTTTGGACAATCATCTCAATGTACTTCTATTATATATTTACTAGTGTGCATGTCTTTTCTTCGATCAATGTGTGTGTGTGGTACATGAATATTCACGAAAAATTCTATTTTTTCTTTCATCAAAGCATTTGCAATTCTCACAAAATGCCTCAAATGCTTCACTACTGAGGATCTCTACCATTGTCCCCAATTTTGGACTACTGACCAGAGGGAAGGCTGAAAGTCAGCAGCACCCTACCATTCACCATCTTCACTAAGGGATTGAATGTAACTATTATTAAACATTTACAGCTTAAAGTGGCTGGAATATTTTGTGGTATCACATGGATTTGAGCCCGGGTCGCCAGCTCCAAAATCCAGAGCTTTACGACAGAGTCCGCTCATACTCTTTATCCTTGTCAAACAAAAATCTTGTAATCATGCCAAACTGTATGGTAAATATAAAGTACTTTATCCAAGAAAATAATTGTAAAAGGTATTCAAAAATGATGTACAGTATGGAATAATAGAAGAGAACTTCTAATCAGGGTGGCACACAGAGTTCCACTGACAGAAATATCTGCGATAAAGTTGATGCTTTTAGTAAAAACGAATCCATGAATGGAGACACAACTGGTGTGCTATGATTGACATACCTTAACAAAAGTGGTAGTACTGATGATGACATAGCCTAACAAAAGTGGTAGTACTGATGATGACATAGCTTAACAAAAGTTTTATTACTGATAATAACATAGCTTAACGAAAGTGGAAATACTGATGACAACATAGCTTAATAAAAATGATAATACTGATGATTCTTCGAATAACAAATGTTAATCAAAAGTTACTACTACTGGAATCAATGGGGTTCTTGGAAAATATAATTCTTGGTTTGAAATGTTTACAGGCCTTAGCAAGTGACATTGGAAAAAAAATTAAGCACAGGAATTGAGAGAAATACATTTATTGAAATAAAATTGTTGGTAAATGAATAATTTTTGCCAAGTATTACAAGAAAACTTAGAAAGAATATCTAAAGCGAGTAACATTCTATTAGAAGATCAAACTTACCATGCACACCAAATTATAATGAATGCTGAAGATGAACATGATAATCTGGAAGCTCTTGAAATAGTTGTGAAAAACAGAAAAAAAAATGAAGAATCGAATGTTCGATCAAAACTTCGTGCTTAGCTGATGAACTCATTAAATAATAAATAAAATGACAATATAATTACTTCTCAGTGAGACATAAGAATACAGAGGTTCAGTACATTACATTAAAACGGTTTTGGAGCTTCACTACATCATTACGGTCCATGTTACCATGTCTGATCATGCTCTATCTGATGACCGTGTATCTTTATTATAGCACTTCAATGTAACTTCCATTTCAAAAGAGGCTCTAGTGTAATCCTGTCACGTCTACAGCACACAATTCCTTCATTGCCTTTTCCATAATTCATCTAATATACGATGACAATGGTTTACCAGCACTCATTTCAACGGGTTGAATGCAAAGAAATCCATAGAATCTGTGTCTGACAATTTGAGTGGTATTTTTTCATATGGAAAAGCATGAAAACCTATTTCATTTTTGAAGCTGATTGAGGTATGTGACGGTTGAATGGATTTGTCGTTGAAGCAGCTTGTGTACACGTAACTTATGCCGTTTTTCAAGACAGAAATTCTTCTTAATTATGTTGCATACTGTTGCCTGGGGCATGTGGACAGCTTTTGCTACTGACCTTTGTGTTCGTGGATTGTTACAAAGTAGCACTTGGCTTACCACGCTGGGTTAGACTTATAACATGTTTCTTTCTGGATGGTCCTGGTGTTCCCGGGTGATCGATTAGTAAGCACAAAGGATATCTGTAAATTTCCAATCAGAACACATTCTTATGATCTGAGTGTATGAGTATATTGCGTTGGAAGGGGTTATTACACATTATTTCTAAAAGTAATAAATTTGTGGTAGTATCCTTTACCTACGAAATTCCAAACAATATCAAAATATAATTGTGATAATTCCGTTTCACCACGACTTTATAGCGGCTATGGTTGTTACGTGCTCAACATTCTGTAGTGTGTGTATATACAATTAGTACTCAAAATAAATAGTAATAATAACGAATAACAAATATAAACAATATAGAAGTAATATAGGTTAAGTAAGAATGAAGCTAAAAGCCTTGTAAACCTCAACCATGTGGTCAGTTTGATTTTTCTCTACTTGGGTGATCACTGTCTACTCAAAGTATCTTCACTTTTAAACTGACACTAAACAAAAACTAAATGACTGTATCAAAAGATGATGACGTCAAGGTGTTAAATTATACTCGTCTGATAGTCATTATGGTGTATTTTCTGAGTTATTGTGTATTTATATGGAAAGCAATTGTTCATGAACGTTAAAAAGTGACTGAATCCATCTTATTCTTTGTACGTTTTAGAGCAAAACCACATTGGGCTATTTTCTGTGTTCACTGCGGGGAATCAAACCACGAATTTTAGCGTTATAACTCCTTAAGACTTACCGCTGTCCCATCTTATGCTAGTGAGATAAACTACTCTGCTGAATGGTTGATAATTCTAACGTAATTGGGCAAGAGATATAATGTAATCAGTTACATCGGGAGTTGATAAAACAATAAAACAGTTAAGGAGGACGTCACCAAAGACCTCATAGGGCAAAGTAGGACATCGATATTACTAATTACTTAAAAGAAGTACCATATTGTGTAAAACTTGTTTATTGTTGGATATACAGAGTATGATATATACGGGTACTACGATGCAACAGGTTAACCTGGCGTCATCAGGTACAACAACTACAAGCAATGAACTCCTGATCTAAGATAATACGAAAAACTAGTGGATGGATTTGATTGGTTGAGCTTAACAAGACTACAGAACAATAAAAAAGATGTTGCAAATAGTCAACACTTAATGCCAGTTTTTTTATACGTAAGAAAATCTGATGATAAAATCAGTTAGAAATCAACGAAATATAACTGAAAATTATGTAAAAAGAAAAAGATTCGTTGATCCAAAGGTTGCCAAACTTCAATCCCTCTCTGATGTCATATGTCGTTAAGGGACTTGGAACTACCTTTGTAAACATACACTGTATATTTTTCTCTCAAACAACCAATCTTAGACAGAAGAGGACACGTGAAAGTGTCGAAGACTGTATACAAATCAATTTAATGTTATTCCGAAATAGTGGTTGAAACGATCTGTATAACTTTCTCAGACCAACTGATTCAATAGCTCCAAAAAAATTATGGACTTCCCAAAGTTCGTAAATCTGGTTTCCCTCTACGACCTATTGTTTTTGCCTACGGAGCCTTTAATTTCAACTTAGAAAAATATTTATCTTTGCTACTTTCTCCTTATGTCAGCCATACCTCATCATCATTTGTCAAAAATTCAGAAGAATTTAAAGTTGAAATGTTTCGACCCACTCGCTGTTATCTACAGTTTCGATGTGAAAAGCTTGTTCACACAAGTATCGGTTTCAGAAACAGTGAATTGTACCCTTGTTGTTTCATAACCAACCCTAGATCTTCACTTTCTTGTGAAATTCTGAAAAATAAGTCTCCATTTTACCACCTTCTGCAACAATTCTCAATTTGAAGGTCTCGATTATGACCATATCGAAGGATTAGGCATCGTAAAAACTTTGTATCATTCTGTCAATACTGTCAATACTCGACAAATTGAAAACAGATAATAACCCAAAATGGCCTTCTCCTAGAATCCGTTAACAAAGTCTTCTCTAAACCGAATAAAAAATCCGATGTGAAGTCTCAGCACAAGTCAAGAAATAATAAACGTCTTGAAAACTAAGGCAACTTCTATAAAAATGATACCAAGATTCTGATACTTCTGGTTCCGTGTAACAATGCGACAGGTTTTACATTGGTGAGACCCACAAACAGGTTCCTACCTGTATTAAAGAACATAACAAACCCTCCCGTGTTTATGAACATATAGTCATTCATTTCTACCTGACAGTTTGAAATTATCAATAGAGAAAAAATATAAACCGCCGCAAAATAAAGGAAGCCTTATTAATTAAAGAGCTTGAACCTAAAATTAATAAATATCCTGGAATATAGTTGTATTATAATAGCCATAGTTGAAAACATTTGAGGTTGAACTGTTGTATACATATGTTTTAATCTTTTATATTTCTAAGGTGAATTTATAACATAATACAATCAGGTTATCTTAACCTATCGAAAATGTTTAGCATATATGTTAGAATGACGTTTCGAACGCATATGTCACAATGTAGTGTAATTGAAACTGTTTTGTTGTAGATTTACTTAACGATTATAAGAATATTAACATTCTAATAGTAGGCAATACTCTATATTTTGTAAAATCGAAAATAATGTTTTGAATCACTATTTCTGAATAATATTAAATTGATTTGTATACAGTTTTCAACCTTTTCACGTGTTCTCTTCTGTCTAACGATTGGTTGTTTGATAGAAACGCATACACTGTTTATTTATAATTGAAGTTCCAAGTTCCTTAACGACATATGATGTCAGGGAGGAGGTTCAGTTTAATTTGACGTTCAGTTGTGTTTGAAGTTTAGCAACCTTTAGATCAACGAACCTTCCACAGATTTTCTTTTCATATAATTTCCAGTTTCACATAATAATTTGGCTGGCTTCCAGTTGATCTAATGATCACGTTTCTTCATGTATAGAAAAATAGCATTAATTGTTTGACTATTTGAAACACTTTTTTTATCGTTCTACAGTCTATTTAAGCTCAACCAATCAAATACCAATGTATTCGTCCGCTGGTTTTTTGTATTATATAAATCATGAGTTCACTTCTTGTAATTGTTGTATCTGATGATGCCAGGTTAACCTGGTGAAAAGTTATAACCATAAATATTTTTACTCTATATATTCGACAATAAACAAGTTTTATAAAATTATTGTAATTATTTATTGTTTCAACCACATCTTATTTAAAATAAATAAATCAGTTAAACTAAGGGGCAAGTCTTGAACCCATTTATTTAATAATAAATTACTTCATTGTAAACAAAGTAAGACTGCTTATTAGAAGATTTGGTTAATCCATGGAAAACAAGATTAGTGGACAAATCAATTACTACAGTTAAAGGAATGTATGTTTAAAAATATCCAGAATCAAAACTGACACAGAAAATCTACCAATGAAATTTTATTTATCTCAAAGTACTTGATATTTTAAAACTCCTCTGCGTTGTTAATTATTTTTTATCCCAAACGAGTCAGATACTCATCTGACAGATTTACTAAGTTACTACAATAAGTTGTTCTGGTCTGCCTTATGGAAGACCATACAAAACACAATAGTGTGAAGCAAGTAGATTAATCTGATTATAAACTTCTTCAGAAATTAATGTATTTTATATTTTAGTAAATAAATATTCCCGTAACAAGCTTTTTGTTTTATCACTCGTTTCTCATTGGCTCAGGGGTAACTCTGTGGGTTTCTACTTGCGGTGGGCACAACCCTTGCGTAGCTTTGTGATTGCTAACCTACAAACAAACTTTCATTAGTTGATTCGGAGTTTATAATTTTTAATTTAGTATTATCACATAATCTTTGATTGCGGTAAAAAACTCATTCCAATTATCACATATCAAGATAAAAAAAGAGTTTTAAAGCTTTAAATCATCTCTCCAGAAATTAGTCAAACAGTATTTAGGTCAATAAGATAAAAAACTGGAAGTTTTTAGCTCAAGAGCCTCCAGTTACAATATTAGCAAAGCTCTTCTCATCTTGTGCCGAAATAGTAACAATTTTCACTGCTGTAATAATAACTCAAAATAAATAAAATAACAACTCCAATGTCTGGCATCTTACTGAAAGCCACGTACAAACTGTAAATGACATCATTCAATAAAACACAACTTTTTAATTTACAAATTTAGTCTATGTAGATTCCCAAGTGGAACTAATCTAGTTCTTATTAAAAATTAAAAATTTAGTTTTTGGATACAGTTTTAAGAACGAAAGAAATCCAATGTAAAAATGGAACATCTAATTTTTAAATTATATTTCTTTCTCATTCTTTTTAAATTTCTTATGAAAATTATTCCAATACTTAATATCAAAATACAATAATATAACTTGGGCTTGGCGATACTAAACATTTTGATACAATCTCTTTATTATTAAAATAATATAACTTGGGCTTGGCGATACTAAACATTTTGATACAATCTCTTTATTATTACAATAATATAACTTGGGCTTGGCGATACTAAACATTTTGATACAATCTCTTTATTATTACAATAATATAACTTGGGCTTGGCGATACTAAACATTTTGATACAATCTCTTTATTTTTACTTTCATTCAAAATTTTCTAAACTTAACCTATTTTACTCAATATGGACAAGACAATCCCTAAAATCACCTCCTCATAAAAGAAGAATTAAAATTTCACCATCTCCTACCCATTAAGATCACTACATTTAAACATTAAACTGAAATCCCAAGCAAGTTTTTCATCCTTTACTATACTGTTATCTTTAGGCTTAACAGAAGCCCAAAGCAGTCACTGACAATTTTTTTCTAAAAGCCACTAACATTAGTGAAATTAGGTTTAAGGCCGACAGGTTTCAATTGCTGAACAAACAGTTTTTTTAATGTGCATTATGGTCTGCAGTCAGTTACATAGTACAAAGCTCTAAAATATAATTAAAAGTTTTAGGCATGCTACAACATTTTTTTTTCAAATAATACTGATAGATTATCAATTTTTTATTTGTTTTTAATTATCATTTGTCTTTGCTGTGGATGAAGTTTTTATGAGGGACAGACAAACCGCTAGCATTCAATATGTATAAAAGAACACTTCAACTCTAGTCTAGTGAAAGGTTTGAACATCTATTAGCTCTATTAAAAACGTGATGATGGTGTAATACAATTAATACTGATTTCACAGTTCGTTGCCGTAAGTTTAACATTACGTATTGCAAAACACTCTGTTATTCACCAATTGAAACCAGATTTGAATATCAACCAATCGATTTTAAAACTATTTCAAAAGTGCACCCCACAGTCAGGGTAATTAGAAAATAAAGCTCTATTAGAAACTGTTTAGTTTTTCACACTCATAACTAGAAATTGTTGCAGGTACTGATCCAAGGTTAGATAAGAAGTTCATTACATTTTACCGAGTGTAAATAAACAATATTTAAGTAAGCCACTCATTTTTAATTGTCATCAAACTTTTGATTAGGGCCAGGCATGTTTGAGTGACTAGCATGCCCTTTTTGTGCATTCGATGTTGTTGATGCGCTATAAGAATGATGATCAAGTCCCACTATTCAGCTAAATAAGAGTAGCTCAAACTTTGGAAGTAGATGCTGTTGAATGGGTGCTTTCTCTAGTGTATGAGTTCAAAATTGTGGATGGTATCCTCATGCAGCCTTTGTGCAGATCTAAGTGAAAATCGGAAAGAAACAAATAAAACTTTACATTAAAGTAAATATCTTATGAGCTCTAATGTTAATATTTTGAAACGTGATTTATTTTTTGGCCTTAGGTATCACACAGGTGATAATTTTAAGCCTATGTGTCCAGGAGAAGTGTTGTTTTAAGAACTAAATCCACCATCACACTATTACCCGCGAAAGACAGCGAGGCCAGTTATAGGTCACACATCTTGATAATATTTCTACAGACCTTCTACTGTATGCGTATGTTAATTTCAATACCACATTTATTAACACGAATACAAACCACTAATTCAGATAACTAAGTATACCACGTGTGATCAGATGTGATAAATCCTTTTGTTAAACTACGAGTTATCTAATAATTATGCGCCCAGCTTTACTGTTGCTCTCAAAAAAGTATTATAACTTAGGTTCAAAACAAAGCCATAGCATTGAAACATCAAGTAGAGCTGCAATATTCAGCACAAACCACAACTGCTACATGATCAACCTATAAAGTACTATAATAAACCACAACTGCTACATGATCAACCTATAAAGTACTATAATAAACCACAACTGCCACATGACCAACCTATAAAGTACTATAATAAACCACAACTATCACATGACCAACCTGTAAAGTACTATAATAAACCACAACTATCACATGACCAACTTATAAAGTACTATAATAAACTACAACTGCCACATGACCAACCTATAAAGTACTATAATAAACCACAACTGCCACATGACCAACCTATAAAATACTATAATAAACCACATCTGCCACATGACCAACTTGGTTTATTATAGTACTTTATCCAACTATCACATGACCAACCTATAAAGTACTATAATAAACCACAACTGCCACATGACCAACTTATAAAGTACTATAATAAACCACAACTGTCACATGACCAAACTATAAAGTACCATCATAAACCACAACTGCCATATGACCAAACCATAAAGTATTATCATAAACCACAAGACAGATATGACTAAACTATAAAGTACTATATTAAACTACAACTGTCACCTGACCAAACTATAAAGTACTAACTTAGAATCTATCATTTTTTGGTGGATCCTGGTCAGAGCAAGTTTACGAAAATCCCCCAAATCCCTATCTGTTAACATGGGGACCAATTTTTCACGCTATTTATGCTCTATATTTCAGTCAGAAATGATCAGATTTTGATGAAACGTAGTGAACATGTGTAGAATGTTCTTCGTCATTGTCCTGCCAAAAATAGCCGTGTCCGCTGATATCGACGGACATACGGACACATTTTCATATTTGTTTTTACGGCCGAATATGATCAACGCTACGTGGCGGAGGTATGTGCTCTTCTAAGTGACCCTCTAGTACGCGCTCTGTTACTTTCCTGTTAAATCATTTTGTTGCACGATACGTCTGTCCACATTGGATCTTTCACTGGTAATCATTGCGTACTTTTAAAAATACTCGTTATACGTTGTTTTATGACACAATGAGTTGCACAAGACACTTAAAATTTGTAGTTAAAGCATATTAATGTATTTATTTTTTAACTTTTCGAAAAGTGTTTTACCTTCATGCAGCAACAATTAGATTATATTGAAAAACAAAACTGTTCTATTTTTCGTCTGAGTATAAACTATACAACACTTGGTTCACGGCGAATTCCCAACCATTACACATGTGAGTAGACTTACGTCGGAAGGATGACTGATGCACAATGTTAAGTCAAAGAGTACAGCATTTTTGTAGAAAAGAACCTTTGATGTTTTAAATGGAAAAAGAAAAACTCATATAGAAGAAGAACAGCAATGAACCAAAACCACACTCCAATCCGGAGTAACGTCCTCATCTGCAAAGTGAAAGTTGTGGCTATGAAAGATAATCCCTCGACCTCCCCCCACCCTCATGCAAAGTGAAAGTTGTGGCTATGAAAGACAATCCCTCGACCTCCCCCCCTCATGCAAAGTGAAAGTTCTGGCTATGAAAGACAATCCCTC
>NW_013666181.1:31803-35349 GCF_000517525.1 Limulus polyphemus | reverse complement strand
TTGGCTATGAAAGACAATCCCTCGACCTCCCCCCCCTCATGCAAAGTGAAAGTTCTGGCTATGAAAGACAATCCCTCGACCTCCCCCCCTCATGCAAAGTGAAAGTTGTGGCTATGAAAGACAATCCCTCGACCTCCCCCCCCCTCCCTCATGCAAAGTGAAAGTTGTGGCTATGAAAGACAATCCCTCGACCTCCCCCTCATAAAACACATATCGCAATGGAACTCCTTGCACTGTTAACAGCATAAGAAACAAGAAATTTAAGTTGACGAATGCTCAAAATCCAACAAAAGAATATAAGTTTTCATCGAAAATCTCGATAAAAATGAGAAAGATGATAAAAAACTGGAACCACAGTATTTCCATTCCATTATACCCTATTGCAGCGCCAATGGACTTTTAGGCTTTTGATTCACTTAATTAAAACACTAGTTTATTTCATTTATTTTTTAATCTCAGATAGTAAAAAAAAACATTTAAGACTCGTTTTTAAATAAAAGAAGCTTCATCTCACCATCCCCAGCGAAGTTAACTGATGTATGAAAGGTCTAACTTGTTCTGAACGATGTTAATTAAAATATTCCTACGGCTTTGCTATATGAGCGTTAACAGTTATCATTCATTTTTTAGCATTCTTCGCAAACTTTACAGTTCAACCTAAGCGGTAAAATCAAGAGTAAAATTAAAATGATATAAAATACATCATAAACGTTTATTTATTAAGCAGAAGATTTTCACATCAAGACTATTTTGGCAATCAGTTAACTTTATTCCACTGTCAATCTGTTTAATTCTCAACCCACACTATAAACTAAGCTTTTCTAAAATTAAAATGCTTTTCTTGCTACCATTTTGGTAAACAAAACCGTGGGTTCGAATCCAACCACCGCAAATGCTTGTTCGTTTAGCTGTGGGGGAGTTATAATGTAACGATAAATCCCACTATTTGTTAATTAAAAGTTCCCAAGAGTTGACGGTGGGTGGTGTTGACTATCTGCCTTCACTCTAGTCTATAACTTTTGAATTAGGAACGGCTATGCAGATAGCCCTCGAGTAGTTTTCCACAAATTTCAGCAAACAATCTAGTAAAAGTTAATCAAAACACTTCAATACCACTCTCTGCACTCAGCTTACTTGAGTTTCAATGTTAATTAATCAGTAACAACTTCTTCTTATCAGCTGTCGATTATCGTAATTAATTTATGTGTGAGGAGAACGTAATAACTCTTACAGATAAGAACATTATAAGATTACTGCTATAATTACAGAGGGTTTCCAAAATTATGTGTGGACATTTCACTTTATAGATGACATACTAACAAATCGTATGTATAGTTGTTTTACAGTACACTTTGTTAAAAGTAAATTGTCAACATAACAACTTTGGACTGTAGACATTTTACAAGATACTTGACGAGATATTCTTCTTGAACATTACACCTTCTGCAAAATACTTGACTACATAATAAACAGGAAATGTAGTACCTTACATTCCACAAAATAGTACAAGACTTTCTGAGACTATTAGTATCATGTGGACATATACATATTTGTGTTTTCTGAGTAGGGCAATGACTTATAGTATTTTGTGTGTGCAAATACCAGTAATTGAATAGCTAATATATGCAATGAATGTTCTTATTATTAACAAGTTACACTGTTTCTGATTCAGAAGGGAAGTTAGAGCGGGGACTGTTCACTTAGATGGTGTGCTTTGATATATCTAGTCTACAGAAATAACCTCTGGCTTCAAGTCCGAATTTTGTTTGAAGTTAAGCACAAAGATACACAATGGGCTATCTGTGCTCTGCCCAACAGGGGTATCGAAACCTGGTTTCTAGCGTTGTAAGTCTGCAGACATGCCGCTGTGCCATTGGGGGACAAGTCCGAAATATATGGGAGAAGTGGTTAAAAATGGCGGTATGACACATCGACAAAAATAGGTACTCTACTGCAAAACACCCTACCCCCAAGTATTGGTTTCGCACGAAAATACGTTTGGCTTTAGTGTATCTCCAGCTATATCACATCAGGTCAAACACCAATCCACCCTTACTCCCCTCCAAATGCGGACATACCGAAATATCTTTCAAACCACTTTAAAGATTACATGGAACACTTTTATATTGCTAAATCAGATGTTATTGGAAGGTCTCACCTCATTCATAAACCATATATTCTGCAGGCTGAACGTATATAGGTAGACAACAACATTCATATTGGACTATGTCGCTGAAACAATAACAATAATAATAATTAGCTATAAGCCAGGTTTATTGCTGTTGATTTTTTAGATCTGGTAAACGAAAGTAGAAAAAAACACACAGTATAAACAAACTGATAGAATAGAAAAACTCCACTTAATTTTAAATAAGTTAAATGTTTGCAGTACTATGCCTAACACAATCTGTAGGTTGATAGAAACCGATAACTTATTCCCAGCTAAAACATAGGTTTGAAAAACGTAAACTATGGTATTCACATGCAATATATTTGACATATAGGACAAAGTCTAAGTTTTCGTCTATTGACTTATTGACCTGTGAGATAACCTAATGACCTATTGTCCAGTAGCTTATTTGCTTGAGAGACACAGTTTAACGAGATATCCCATAGTAACCTTTTGATTTGTGAAATACAGTTTGATTAGTTTTCGATAGGGGTTGAGATCTGGGCTGTTGCCTAGCCAGCATAATGTCTTGATCCTTTCCCTTCGAAGATAGTCCTTCACCTGAAGCAATGAAATAAAACCTAAGATGTTTTTTTCAATACACGTAGAGTGAAATTTCCTGTTTATCTAACGTCTACTGTGTAGAGTATGTGAATATTGCCAAACTTTTGAGTCCTATGGCATAGACTCAATGTTCACTGGTCAGCTTCACCAAAGTGATCCCAAGTTGTTGGTTAGAACCGGAACTCGAGAATCTCGATGTACTTGTCGGCACTTACAGTGCATTTCATAAAATGAAGGCATCCCACACCCTAGCCAGAGATGCATCTCTATATCACCTAACTCCGCAGATACTTCACAGTTGCATTCAAACACGCTGGATGAAACTCTTTTTTGACATCGACGTCGTACAAAATGCTTTGCACCAGACCCGTGCAGGTTGAAACTTTGATTTCTATTAGAAGATTGCTTTAGTCAAGATGATCCTCATCTTGTTGGTGAGGAATGGTTTCTTTTTTGGTCGTCTAGCTGGGAGACCGGTTGAACACACGCGAGATCTGACAGTGCGCGCAGTGTTACTGCCCCCTGAAGTTTTCTTCTATGCTCTTTTGATATCTGTGAACTACAAGATTCTGCAGGCTTATGCGTTTCTGAACACGATTTTCAGCTGCTATGGAAGCTTTTTTCCCTACCCCTTCCGCCACTTCACACAGCCAGTCTCTTCATATCTATGCACCCAGCGGCTCACAGTAAACTGGTTAAATTTAATTCTTCTAACAACATGCCCTGTCAAAAACTCCTCTTCTCTCAAAGAAACAATGATTGCTTGATTTTTCCCGTGGAATTAACTAGCAGTCCTTGGCAATTGTAACATT
>NW_013666181.1:28475-31136 GCF_000517525.1 Limulus polyphemus | reverse complement strand
ACTGACTCCCAGTGAGAACCCAAAGAAACAATGATTGCTTGATTTTTCCCGTGGAATTAACTAGCAGCCCTTGGCAATTGTAACATCACACGTACATTGTAGCAGATTCTAAATCGGTTTCTAAACTGACTCCCAGTGAGAACCCAAAGAAACAATGATTGCTTGATTTTTCCCGTGGAATTAACTAGCAGCCCTTGGCAATTGTAACATCACACGTACATTGTAGCAGATTCTAAATCGGTTTCTAAACTGACTCCCAGTGAGAACCTCTATTTGTTAGGCAAAAAACGGCTGATGCAATACTTAGCTCATAAAGTTGCTGGTGTAATAATTATACAGTATTGCATCATCCATAAAAACATTTACACCTACATGCATTAGGACCTCAAAACAGACGATGATTCTGAAGAAAATTGTGAAATATTAGGTGATGTAATAAAGTTTTCCACCACTGTATGATTAACGGTAGGCCTAATGTGAAAAATGAAAGAATAAACAGGCCTTTTGCTGCTCTTTTATAGCATAGACAATTATTTTACGGTGAGTATAAGGTTTCTTTTTCCGATGTGATTAAGCACGCGCAGCATTTTATATCTTCCTAAAGCGTGACCATCACGTGATTTAATACACGCGCTGTACGTGAGAGGATATAGATTGATCCGATAGGCTGTGATTATTCAACATAGTTGTCAGAAAGCGGGAAATTGTCAGATGTAGACGCTAATGGCACTTTGGCAGGATTTATGTTTATATAAGGTAAGTGTTAATCTCGTAATTATTATTAAAGTCGTGGTGTAGGTAAAAAACTAGTAGCGAAATATTATTCATTGGGTAATGAGAAAATGGTAAGAGAAGATTAATGTAGGAAGAAATCAATTTATATTTCCATTAAGGTTTTCGTGATAGACAAAGCGAACTAAGTCTTCCCTTAGACAGCAATTTTTCTCTAAAAAGGAAGTGAGCATAAAACTATTACCCAATATGAATCTTACAGACTTATTTGCATATTATTTATTAAGAATTAAATTTAGAAAATCCTTAAATATTCAGTAAGTATGCTGAATTAATATTGATTAATCGTACGATACTGACTTATTTATCATGTCTTTGAGAACATACATACACATATAAATACTTATTTACATCTTTGAGTGTCTTTGGCATAGATGCTTCTCATATGAATTTTAGTTCATTATATTGCATCATGTTATATGATATACATATAAAACATGAAAAGAAAGAACACGATGCAATATAATGAACTAAAATTCATATGAGAAGCATATAAGCCAAGATACTCAAAGATGTAAATAAGTATTTTCTCCACAAAATATTTTTTCTTAGTACTTACATCAATAATTTTATCGTTTTCGTTATTGGTGTTTAACGGTGCTGGGATGTAAAAATATCGGACTGTGACAAGGACCCTTGCGTTATGAATTCCAGCTTTCGGATTTCGAACAGCCTGATTTCTGTTGGATTATGATGAGTTGTTTTTGATTGTTTGTTTGTTTCTGAATTTCGCGCAAAGCTACACGAGGGCTATCTGCGCTAGCTGTCCCTAATTTAGCAGTGTAAGACTAGAGGGAAGGCAGCTAGTCATCACCACCCACCGCCAACTCTTGGGCTACTCTTTTACCAACGATTCAAGTCTTGATTAATCACACTTAGTTTTTGGTTTTCTTTTTTTACACTTCTGAGAACATAAAGACCGTACTTTCGAGTTGTTTGATTTTATCAGTGGAGTTTTCACACCTTTCTTACCTTTATTTTGTAATCGATCCAGTGACTACCGAGTGATCAATTCCTATCTGTAGAGAAAGCGAACATTGTCTCGGATAACAGCATAATGTCATTTTATTTTATTAGTGTGATGGGAAATAAAATTGAGATATTTTAATAATGCTTTATCTGGTGAAAAGAAAAAATATGGTTCTTCAATTAGAGTCAATAATTTAATCAATATCCTTTTATTAAATATTTCCTCGAGACATGTAGCTTTTACAGTCACGCGGTCGAGTGTTCTGTTATTATAAGAATATTGTGGGAATTTGTCACGTGTTACTGAGGAAAGTGTAACGTTGAAATAAGCACCAACTACACTTTATAGGAGACGAAACAGTAAGTACCAGGATGTACAGAGCAATTAGTGGGTTGATTTATTACCACCCAACGAAATTACAATATATATCTAAGAGTAGTTGCTGGTAAGAAGTAATGAAAGGGCACTTCAAGAAAACCCTTTACGTGAAAACGTTTATAACCACAATGTGGTATAGTGATGGTACTCGTACTAAAGTGCCTTTAATGAAATATTGAATAAATAACATCCCATGTATAGTAATAGCATGTAACGCAAAAAGGGCTCTACCCGGGAAAATGTGAAGTGCTTTAGAAATGTCATCTACGTATATTTTTTTAACAAGCCTTGACACAGCTGATAACAACATGTTAGGATCGCCAGAAAAAAAAAACAACAACAACAAAAAACTTCATCCGACTACTATAAACTTGACACAGCTGATAACAACATGTTAGGATCGTTGACCGGTCAGAAAAAAAACCCAACAACAACAACAAAAAAACTTCATCCGACTACTATAAACTTGACACAGCTGATAACAACATGTTAGGATCGTTAACCGGTGAGAAAAAACAAAA
>NW_013666181.1:23724-27575 GCF_000517525.1 Limulus polyphemus | reverse complement strand
ATCGTTGACCGGTCAGAAAAAAAAAAACCCAACAACAACAACAAAAAAACTTCATCCGACTACTATAAACTTGACACAGCTGATAACAACATGTTAGGATCGTTAACTGGTTAAAAAAACCCAACAACAACAAAAAACTTCATCCGACTACTATAAATTATCTCCAACGAGGTGTTATTGTTTAGGAAAAAATACTCTAGTACTAGTTCGATTTTAAAACACAATAATCAGATGAGACCTCTTCACGACTGTCAGGAGACTTTAGTTAAAATCACACTACCAAGTGAGGGTATTGCACTTTGATAATGTCATCCAGCTTTAATTTCATTTAAGATCAGATGGAAAGGAGAGTATTTTAGGTAGACAGCGACTACCAAAGAACTGGGTAAAATAAACTGACCACAAAGTGGATTTCATCCAAGTTAGGGACCACGGACCTAAATTTACCAAGCTTTTATTCATACAAGTGCCGAACACACACACACACGTTTAACCTAGATTTGTATTTTATCATTTTTATTTAATTTATATAACTGTTTTTTTGTTGTTGTTTTTTTGAGTTAACAGCGAAATATGCACATTTAATTTAGTATTCTTACGAGTCAATCAGGAGTATTTGTATTATTAGCATTTCATTTCGTAGGTTCATCATCATTACTCTTAATTTCCATCCAGGATTTCATTCAACATATGTTCCCCACCCCCCTTTTTTATAGCTAATTGAATAACTTCCATCTCGTAATGTTCATCTTCGTCTATTAATCTTTGTCTAGTTTACATGATAGATTAGTGGATAGGGTCATGTCGGAGTTGCTGACAGAACATTAAGCGTTTTTAGGTATTTTTAAGAATACTTGACATTCATCAAAAATTCTTTGCATAACCTAATGTTTAGCTTTGATGAATGTAATTTCCTCAAATACCATCTTTTCGGTTGCATGCTTTTTTCTCTCTCTTTATATCATCAGCTAGGGCCTGCAATACAGTTTAACCGAGGGACTGTCTTATAAATCAAATAGTTACTTTTGCATTGTCCACAGGTGACTCTGCGGTAAGTCTGAGGGTCTTTCACGTAAAAAATCGAGTTTCGATACCCTCTATGGGCAGAGCAAAAATACCATCATTGTATAGTTTCACGCTTGACAAAAAGAAACAAGTATACTTTCTCATTTCACTTATTACTCTGAGAGTCATACCTTCAGAGTCTTCATTTTCGTAGAAACTGTTACCACTCAGAGCACATTAGTGGTATCTTTTTCTCTATGGTTCTCTCTTAATATAAGGACCAACCCCGCTAAAAATATATTATAGTAGAACTCTGAATGTCATCCTCGATGGATGTTTTTACTTCGTCTATCATACCATACATCAAGTGTTTATGCCTACAAATAAAGTATACTTTCTGCATACTCTACAGTTTGGTATTATTATTATAACATCAATACAAAATGAACAATGTTAGAGCTATAACTGATGTTACATATTAGAATTTCAAATGGTCTGAAATTGAGTTAACTGATAAATTTAAATTTAGTAGTTAAGTAAAAGCCAACAAGATTGATAGACACAGTTTTCTTTTTTAACACAAATAATTTTAATATACACACAACAATACAATTTACAATAATAGTTATTACAAACAATGATTTATAAACAAAGTTTCACAAACTTACAAGCAATATAAAATCTTCTTTCTAGTCTGGAACTTCCTTAATATCTTATCGAGGGTTCACGATGAGCGAGTTAATTTCGTTACAGTGACTTTTTATACACCTAGAATTGGGAGGCAAGTTACTTATATGTAATCCGAGCTACACTCGTCGTATTCATGAGCTGTTCATGACCACTGCAAATCACTGATACAATTCTCTAAAACATTATTTTTAACCTAAGGGCAACTCAAAATTAGTGCGAGGTATGTTCATTATAACATGAGAATGATTAATTAGTCTTACTATTGTTATGTGACAGATTATGAAGCACACATATCAATATAAATTAACTAGTGCCTGCTGATATAATTTTATTCATTATTTTATCACTAATAAAAGTATAAGACATTACATATCACATTCACCGTACATTTTTTATCGAACAATTGTAACTAGATAATGTCATGCTTTCTAATTAATATCAAGGTTTATATGTACCACGATGTTTACAACAAGAGAGCCTTACACTAGTAATGCTATACTTGTACTTAACTTGTACTTTTTTAAAACCCTAATTTTGTCAATTTACATGGTCTAAAGTGGCAATAAAGACAAGCAGAAGAATCACCCACGACGATTAAAAACGTCATCGTATCTCAAAAGGTCCTCATCAGAAGCTTAAAGAAAAAGGTTTTTATTAAAAAATAAGTCAACGCGAAAGAATTACAATATACATATAGAAACCAAGTGATTCTGACATTTCATTTTAGATCGGCTTCAAGAATCAGTGGTGTAAAAAGAACGTTATTGTATAACTAATTGTATATATAATAATAAACTTTAATCCGGGAATACCTACATAAATAAACCCTTAGTGTAGGACTATTTATAGGATGTAAATTAGCGTAAGATTATTGACACAGATAAATCGTTTATGTAGGACAATTTATAGAATGAACAGTTAGCATAGAAATATTTGCACAGATAAACAGTTAGTGTAGGAATACTTATATAAACCATTAGTGTAGACTATTTATATAAGCATACCTTATTTCAGGACACATTACACGTATTAAATTAAAGCTGGAACTATTTATATAAATAAACCATTGGTGTAGTATTACTTTATATAGAATTACTTACACATTTTAAGCTTAGAATTATTTGTATTGATAAATCCTTACTTTATGTATTCAAACCGTTAGCATAAAATTACTTACGTACATAAACCGAAGATAAACAGTTAGCTTATACTAATGTAGGAGGATTTATATAAATTCTTAGTGGGTGACTACTCACGCAAATAATCTTTTTTAGTGCAGGACTACCCATATAGAAGAAGAAGAAAAGTGTTGATTTACACTATTTATATCGTAACATACGAACAACAAGGGACCATTTGGTCTTTCAAGGTTGTTTTTTTCTACACCTGCTCTTGAAATAACTAAAAATTTAAACTCACCTTTTATTATATTTCCTGGAAATCATAGATTCTCCTCTTAGACTTTTGGCCTCCATTACTGCCGACGGCAACTAATTCCATAAGCCAACCACCCTGATATAAAAATAAAACATTCTTAACTAGAAACTAGATTGTCTTTTCTATATTTTAAACTTGTGTACCCTGATCCTATTATCTTCAGAATAAAGCCCATAGTAGTCAGAGGCCTTTATCATATTGTTACGTTTCTGTTCGTTTGTTAATTTCCCGTAAACATTCTTTCTGAGGAACTTCAGCGATACAAGTCCTTTCTTAAATAAAACTAGTTTATTCTTTCTCAATACAACTTTGCAATACACTTAATTTCCACAGTTACTTTAACTCAAACACACGCTATAATTCACAACGATTCACGTATTTTACTTACGGTCACTACCGCTCGCTTGACTCAATTATCTGTCTCTACATTTCTCTATCTGCAATTATTACTTCCACTTTATTTGCCGGGCTTATGTACTAAAATAGAGGGCGCCTAGAAAAGACTAGAGTTGCCAGGAAAAGTCATGATCCTTCTAGAAACTCATGACGTGTTATCAGCGTCACGTGACTTCTGCTGTCGTAACAATATTAACCCACTGGATAACCTTCTAAATTTCAATAAGATCACCTCTTACCTTCTCCCCTCAAAGGGGGGGGGGAGTGAGTTAAAATACCTTAACCTATCTTTATAGGGTAACCCTCCTATTCCCAGAATGATC
>NW_013666181.1:21832-23434 GCF_000517525.1 Limulus polyphemus | reverse complement strand
GACGGACCGTACCTAATAGTATTAGTTAGTTATAAATTAATTAATTTAGTTCCTTCTTTCGTTACTTTAGTTATACAATACGACCTACTATATATATATATATATATATATACATCCTGAAGCTATATTAGCTTTGCTACTAGCAACAGAGCACTTATCTGATGGCTTGAATGACTTACCCATCACGATGGCTAGATCCTTTTATTCAGTTACGCTATAGCTAGTTTCCATCAATATTAGACGTGTGATGTAGGTTAGGATAACCCAAACATTGAAACATGACGAAAATGGCTTAGGGCTCGAACAACACTTAGTAGTTCTCTTTGAGTTGTACAATAACTTATTTCTCCAGTGATCATTGCCTTGCTATAGTAGGCAATCATTTGTTCTTTTCTTAAATTTTTTTAAAATATTATATCTCTTTCCTTCTCTTAATTTTCTTCATTGTCTTCTTTTAATTTTCTGTCATTTTCTTCTTGTTGTTCTTCTTTCAGTTTTCTGTCTTTTTCTTCTTGTTGTTCTTCTTTCAGTTTTCTGTCTTTTTCTTCATTGTCTTCTTTTAATTTGCTGTCCTTTTCTTCTTGTTGTTCTTCTTTCAATTTTCCGCCTCCTTAGGCTTGATATTCTTTTATTGCTCCGTTTCTTTTCTTGATTCTTCTTCATTCAACTGTTTCATCATCTCCAACAAATTTTCAATCACGTTTCGTGTTTGTGTTGTCATCTGTAAGTGTGAAGTTTAATCAAAGTTATATTTTATCTTTACCAATATAATCCTATTTCTGACAGTACAGTAACGTGTACTATCATTGCGCGGATTCGTTTGAATTATTTGGTAAAAACAATGCCAAGTCCGATCCATGTAAAGATGACGAATTAATTTATTTCTTCAATAACGTTTTGCTACAGGCTACGTTCACTTGTGTACCTAATTTTACAACGTTTCAACAGAAACTTCGAAACTAATGTTCCCTTAAGTTACTTGATGAATTTCCTTGTTAATCTGTCGATAACAAACATGCTGCATAACTCATGGACTAATTGAATTACAATAACTTTCACTGTTTAATTTACTAACTGACACTGAAATAAATAACTCATTAAATGATTAACTGAATAATCCACCGAGTCTGGTATTTTTATTGTTCTCTTATTTTTACACACTACACGAAATATGTAGATTCTCCAGAGGTTTTAACTTTTATGATTCTCTTCGGTTCCATAGTAGCGTGGACTATCGTTAAAGCATTTATTTTTATTTAAATAAATAAACAAACACGCATTGATATTGGCTCCGCTTTATTAACATGTTCTAGCATAACAGACTGAACGCGCGATTTCCACGATAGGTAGGGATACAATTTTATTGAATAGTTTACAGTACTCCCATTATAAACATTGTTTCAACATCAGTAACTCTTCTTAGATAGATAAATCCTTAGTGTAGGACTATTTTCATAGGGGATCCCTTAATTTACGATTATTTATATACACTGATGGTGTAGGGCTTCCTGTAACCTTATTATATATGTATATATTGTTTGTTTTGTTTTGTTTTTGGAATTTCGCGCAAAGCTACACGAGGGCTATCTGCGCTAGCCGTCC
>NW_013666181.1:19822-21720 GCF_000517525.1 Limulus polyphemus | reverse complement strand
TCCACCTGGCCATGCCGGGCCCATATGTGTGTGTATATATATATATCTTCATATTTTTTATAATTACGTCCTTCAATTTTTTCCATTTCTTTGCTTTTTGTTGTCAAACACAAGGCTGCACGATTGGTTATCTATGCTGTGCCCACTGTGAGTATCGAAACCCGAATTTTAGCGTCATAAGCTCTCAGATCTGCCGCTGAGCCACCAGAGGCTTGTTCGATTTACACTTGAAAATTTAAGAATTTTGAAAAGTGGTCAATATTAGGAGAAACGCAAAAAAGTTTGCATTCTATAGAAAGTAGAAAACAGTTTCTAATCAAAAAATAACGACATGACGGATATACAAAAAAATACAAAAACAAAAAACAAGGTTTTAACTGTGGTGTTTTTCTAAAGTTTAAACGAATGGATCCTTACAAATTCGCTCGTTTGGTTCGGATAAGGAAAACTGCGTGGCTAAAGAACCAGGTGGCTCTGAACTGTATCATTTGATTTTCTTATTCTTGATTCAGTTCACTAAAGTCAACTGACACTAAGAGGTAATATTAAGGTATAAACACGTATTGTCACACGTATTTCTACACTTAATTTCTTTTTCGGGTTATCTGAAGTAGCTGTTTTGTTTCTATAGTTTTATCAAGTACTTTTATTACAGACTGTTAAACAAGAGAAGTAATATTTTGACTTCTTGGCACATAGGACAACAGAAAGCATTATTTCTATAGCATTCCACCACCACGTGTAAAGTGGAGTTCAAGTGTTCGATGGGTTCGCGCGTTAGTCTATCGCAATAAGCAAACAGTGAAGTCATTATGTCGGACACAATATTCATGTTCACTGCTATCTGAAATCTTGCTTGGTGTAAAGTTTTAACGTTTGAGTACAGTATTGTTAAGTTATAGTAACAGTTCAACCTGCTAGCTAGAATATATAATAAGTAATAGTAGTTTCAAGTGCTGTGTACAATGATCGAATACATGTATTTTACTCAATAATAATAACAAAATTGAATTGTTTTCAAAGCACCTTATAATAGCTTGAACTAAACAGTTAAATAGCTACTGAAGATAGTTTGAGACTTATAGAATGTCAAGACTGTATCCGTAGAATCTTTAGTCAGGCGAAATCCAAACACACACACACGTAGAGTATTATTTCTTTGGCACTTGTATATAATGTTAAAATAATAAATAACACACAACGTTAATTGTGTATCTATATTAACGTTGTGTGTTATTTATAATTTGAAAACGTATAGTAGTACATTAACATTCATTAAATTCGCGTAGAGTAATACATTATCATTAATTAATCGAATAGAGTAATGCATTATCGTTAATAAATCACTTTTCACTAATCCGTGGTTGTACAAACATCTTCCACAGTCACACATTCTTAACCCATTAAATAATCCATCAAAACGTATTGGAAAACTTAATATTTAATAAAACACACGTTTAAAGTATTACTGTAACATTTGTCTTCGTTTGGTGGTCTATTTTAGATTATCTGGTAAAAATAAGTGAAACCTACTCCATGTAACAACAACAAACTGGTATATTTCTTCTTTTAAGCTAATGTTTAATAATTAGCCGCGGCGTAGCAGTTCATAGAATGGCTCCGAGTTTGTTTTGTTGTCTCTGGTCGTTTGTTAATTTCCAGTTTTATTTCTTCCCGAGGAACTTCGGTGATACAAGTCCTTTCCTAAATAAAACTAGTTTATTCTTCCTCAATACAACTTTGCAATACACAGAATTTCCACACTCATTTTAACTTAAACACACGCTATAATTCACAATGATTTACACACTTTACTTACGGCTTGACTCGATTATTTGTTTCTATCTTCAAGTTCCGATTAATTATCTCGCTTTATCTGGCACGCTTATATACAAGAA
>NW_013666181.1:16041-19691 GCF_000517525.1 Limulus polyphemus | reverse complement strand
AGCTCCGTCATCTTTTGACCGATTTTCAGATCTAAATACAACAACACCCTAAGATGTTGATAAACAAGCACAGATGCTAGAAAAAAAAAAAGAGAGAAATATGGATACCGATGGATTTACACTGGTCACACCTGAAAAACAAAGAAACCTTTCAGCAAATACAAACAAAACAATAACACAGAATCATAAGAAACGAGAAACTAAAAACAAAACCTAAACACCACTTAAACACACTATTATCATCAGAGAACCACAGATGACAGCAGAAATCAAACGCTGTAAACGAAACATCGAAATCACTGCCATTAAACACTTAGCTAAGGGCGGACTCTTAATCAAATGAACAGAGGCGGCTGACCTAAACAGCCTTCTCAAAGAATGACCTTAAGACGCCTTTCATCTAAGACATATATCAATACATTTGCCAGGAAGTAAACCGAACGTAAAAGCATTTGTAATTAAAAGTATCCACTACAACATAAAAGTTGAACAAATTCAGGAAAAACTTATGTGCATAAAACTAAATTCCATACACAAAAACAGAGCGAATAATGAGAGTACACATGGAACGCAGCCTAATATCCAACGGTATTATTCTGTGGTAGAAGAGTCGAAAACGCCTGCTGTTGTCGTGACGCAATGTTTTAACTGCCAACGATACGGACACATTGCGGCAGCCTGTAAATCTTTCCCGCGTGCGTTGGAGATATTCACGATCCTATGTGCCCGAAAGAACACGAAAAACAATACTGTTGCAACTGTGAGCAACAACACACCGCTAATTACAATAAAAGTCCTAAAGATAAGTAGATCGAAATACGAATCTACAACATACAAAGTAACAGCAGTTCGTACACAACCACGCAGTAAACAAATATATCTCTCAAACAGACAAATACAGCCACAAAACAAACACCACAAACGAAAGAAACCAAAGAACTACAAGCTAACATAACAACTGTTCAATTGAATACTCAACCAGAAAATATACAGCACCCAGATATATCAAAAACAATTAAAATTAACCACAAATACAGAGAATAATCCCATAACAGAAGCTGCTGAAATACTGTTTTCCATTTTATTCATGAATATCAAAACCCTCAAAAAAAAAAAAAAATGCATCACTCAGAACCGCAGCCAGGAATTTTGGGACCCGGGACAATTCCTGTGAAAAGGGCACCCCTCTCCATCCAGCTAGCGCTCATTTACAGAATTTACTTTGTAAACAACTTTTAAATTATAATTCATTTGATTTGTATTTTAACAAATAATAATAAGAATTGCAGTCTTATGTATATAATTTTTATAAAAATTATTCCTACCTCAGAGTATCTGTATGTTTGCCCCTTCTCCTGCCTTTGTCTTTCAGTGACTCCTTAAGCTCTAATAAATAATTCATCGCTGCGCTTTCCTATTCGCAAAGTCCTGAATGATGTCTTTAAAGTCAATTTTGGGAGCACGTTCACATTTGATTGACAGAATGGTAAATTTGTTCAATCGGTTCAGACAAATAGAGGTTCGGGGAATTTTTTTGATGATCTTAAGTTTACTGAAAGTTCTTTCTCCCTCAGCAAAAGTCACAGGCAGTGTGCAAAAGACCCTAATGCATAATTGATTGGATGTACGCGTGATCTCTGTTTGCGTGCTCACCAGCAAACTATCTCTGGGGGAAGTGGGGAATTTAAAAAACTTATGGTATGATTTAATTCTAAAAATTCTTGGTGTATATTAAAAATAATTGATTGTATGTACGCGTGATCTCTGTTTGCGTGCTCACCAGCAAACTATCTCTGGGGGAAGTGGGGAATTTAAAAAACTTATGGTATGATTTAATTCTAAAAATTCTTGGTGTATATTAAAAAACATTTCCAGGACTTACAAAGAAATGCGTTTTGCTAATAAAACTAAAACAATAAATAAAATAGCTCGGGCCAGTCCCCCCCCCCCCGCCCTCCAGGACTCGGGCCCGGAACAACTGTCCGGGTTGTCACCCCTGGTTCTACGGTGTGACAGCGGTAAGTCTACGGATTTATAACGCTAAAATCAGGGGTTCAATTCCCCTCGGCGGACACAGCAGATAGCCCGAAGTGGCTTTGCTATGAGAAATAACACACACTCAGTCCCCCCTCTACTTTTCATAATAGTCAAGAAACATTTCACACCAATCATCTCTCACATACTACAGCAATTCGTGAGTTCACTCATAGCCTAAAGTTAAAAATACACGATATAAAACAACAATATTCAGGGTTGTCTTACCAAATAGGCTACCTATGACTGGTTTTAAATATCACTTACATTACGATATCATAAGTGTATTTATAAGGTATTTATGTCAAATACGCGTCTGATGACGTAACCTAGTGAAAAGTGACGATTTGCCAATGAATTGTTTGTGAAGTGTTATAATACAATCAATTTAAGAAAAGTGACAAAAAAGCACTAATTGCTACAAGTTTTACATTCATGGACAGTGGTCTAGATAGTACCTGGCTCCTCAGGTCGCGCAAAACACGACCTGGACAGTGGTCTAGATAGTACCTGGCTCTTCAGGTCGCGCAAAACACGACCAAACACCGATCCATGAAGATTCGGTTGGATATTTGATTACTGTATATTTTGGTTACTATTGGAAATAGGTTAAAATGCTGAAAATTCTACTTACAATCTCTGACTTATAGAATTTTATTTTGATTTGAGTTTTGTTCTAACGCAACTATTTGCAATAGCTACTGCAATAACGATATAGAGGCTATTATATAAAATATTTTAATGTTTTAAATATATATATATAGGAAAGTTTAATATGTATTTGGTTTACTTTTGGACTACTAAGTTCCAGTAAGTTAGCATATCAAGTTTGGGTTGGATCGGTCAACTTGTTTAGGAGGTGATGCGTCCACAGCCAGACAGAAAGTTTTCTTGATACTGGTAAGTTACAGCTACGGTATGGCTTAATATATATATAGCGCATATGTGAAGAACGCCTGTACCTCAGTTTTATACTCAGCTCTGCGTCACTTCGCTCACCAGGGATGGATAATCGAATACATGTTTTCTCTGGAAATACTTACTTTGACAGCAGTTACAAGTGAGGTGATTAACTACTGAGTCTCTGTCAACTTTTTCCCCCGACGTATTTTTTTTGCGGAAAAATAGATTTTCCGATATTAAAGAACACCTGCAGTATATACCACGTGACTATAAAACACGATTTACAATAACAAAATAACAACCTTACTCTCGAGTACCTAATGTAGCATTACAGCTCTAACCTTTAGTAACTTTATATTTTGAAACTGGTAGCTAATTTCCTTACACCTGGAGGGATGCAAAGCTTAGCGGATGTAAATGTTCTGTTGATCAGGAAAAGAAACAGTCAATCGAATATTTACTCGCTTAGACTTGTTCTCATGCAGTATTGTTGTTAACATATGTAGATCAATTACTTTACGTCCCATTTGGTTCGAAGACATTGTCATCGTTTTGAACGTTTTAAAAATGGCATCGGTACTGAACAAGCAAAAGCAAGTCACAGCAAGAATTATTTACCTTGTATTCACGTTAAATTTTTTACATAATAGAACTTAGAAGAGAGAAAAATCATAAATAATATTCAATGTTAAACTGGTACATAATTAAAAACA
>NW_013666181.1:10025-15300 GCF_000517525.1 Limulus polyphemus | reverse complement strand
AACTTATACACAACTGCCAAAATACTATAATTAGAAGAGAGAAATCAAATTTTAAGTACAGTAAAGAAAGTTGTTGCTAAGCTTATAAAGTTTTAAGCTTTACATAAGAAGAAGAGTTACATGAAATGTTTAATATGAAGCGGGAAAAAACAACAACAGAAAACGTAATCCAAAATATTAAATAGTAAAATGATCGAAACATATTTGTTCCTGAACACTAAAATTTTATTTATAATCTTCTACGGAACTCCCAGTGGCTCAGCGGTGTGTCTGCTGACTTACAGCGCTAGAAACCGGGTTTCAATCCGCGTGGTAGGCAGAGCACAGCTAAGCCCTTTGTGTAGCTTTGTGCTTCACTTCAAACAAACTCATCAACGGTTTTTCTTTTATAGGATATTTATTTTTAATCAGTTTCAAGTGCTGGCTATAGAACGTTTATACGTTGTAACTTGGTCATCCACGTCTACTGCTAATTTTATATTTCATGTTTAATGTCATTCCACGTGTAAGGCTTGCGAATAAAAGTTGAACCTGATAGAAAGTATATCCTCCTTATTATGCGGGCATAACTTCTGCAGACACCCCTCTCACTAAAATACCTTCTACTGTATTCACTTAATAGTAAGTATCATGCGTTTATTTGTTTGTCCTATAACGTCTTAGCTGTTCTATTTATATTAGCCAAAAATATTGAAATTATTTCTATTTTTTTTTTAGATCTCATGTCTAATATAATCATTACGTGATCCTTATAAAAATAGGCAAAAGAATAAACGCATCTATAAAATTTCTATAGAAAGGAAATTTACGAATCAAATACGTTTCGCCAGATTAACCACGACGTAAGGTAACGGGCAACAAAAAGTCACTTATTAAGATCGGTCATTATTAAGAAGGGCCAATTCGATCTGGACTGATCCCTGTTTTGAATTTCGCGCAAAGCTACACGAGCAGTCCCTAATTTAGCAGTGAAAGACTAGAGGAAAGGCAACTAGTCATCACCACCCACCGCCAACTCTTGGGTTACTTTTCTACCTACAAATAGTGGAATTAACCATTACGTTATAACACCCGCGATCCTCAGATTGGGAGTTAAGCTCCCTAACCACCTGTCCATACCGGCCCGACTACTATATTAAACCACTTGAAATAGACCCTTGGATGTTCATCGGTGTTTGGTTTATATTTTTGAATAAAAAGGGAATTATGTTTTTATTGTTTGTTTGTTTGCTTCGTTTTGTTCATAAGGAAAAGTTTAGGTTTGTTCAAACTCCAACTTTAATTTGACTTTGGTTTGATGTGTTAAAAAAAGTGATGGATAGCGCACGTGTTCCTCAGTTAATCGAACACATATTCTGTTTCTCCAATAAAAGAAAACAAAAAACATCAGTCTGTTTTATAATCTTTATTTTTCATTTGTCTACTAGTCATATATTTTGAAAATTAAAGTACTCATATTACTGCCAGGCTTAACCGTATATATATAATAGGAAGTGTAACGTTGTAATTTTTTTCTACCTTTGAGCAACATGTCTTTTTGTTTCGGTAAAGTTTGGAACATCACTTAAACAACAATAAACAGAGGCGTCATTTTCTTCTGTAATAGGATTAGAATTATTGAAAAACTGCATTCATAACATGAGCAGGAGAATCTCGAATTTCAACGAAATATTTTGTTATCTCCTCACATTCAGTTATAATACTTGCTTGGTTATTACAATCAGGCCGACAGTTTTCAACATCAAAGAAAATAAACTATATCCTTCATAAGCTAGTATTAAAAAATAAGGCAAATTTGAAGGTAGCTAAGAAAACAAACTAGATAAAGGAAATAGCTGGTTCCAAAAAACTGGAATAAGAAAGCCTAATTGAGTAATGCAGTAAGACGGCTACTCGTATCGACCTTTTTAGAAATACGTGTCTATTCTGGACCTTCGAACGTGTAGGCACACAACTGCTGACATATGGTGTTATCTAACACACTTCCCAGCCAATACTTCCACAGACACGTATACAGTTTAAACAGCTGGGTTTTTAGCAGCGATTCGAACACAAGGCTACTTTATAAAAAAAATGAAATAATCACTCATCTGTACTGAAAAATCGTGAAGTTTTTGTGATGGGAGCTCAAAGAAACAAACATTCGTATGACATCTAACACTGTAAACTGTTAAATACATTGAAGTATCCTAATAATACAGAGTGCTTTTATATTCTGAGACACTTAAAAGAATTTAAGAAATGTTGTAGCGTTTTCATTGTAAATTACTGTGACACTCACAACCATATTGTATATGTTAAGTATAACATGCTAAATTGTGACACTCAAAAATTGACTCTAACACTTGGATATTACGTTGTAAAATTTTAACCACAATGTTCTGTAACACTCAACAAGGTGTGGTAACGTTTAAGAAAAATAGGTGGAATATTTTAAATATAAAATTATATTAGTTTTCTTAATGTGCTGTGACGTTATGTATAATGTTTTAAACTACATTAAACAATATGTAGTGATCTTAAGCTAATTTCGGAAATTGATCTAGCTGTAACATTGAACTTTAATCAGATTATATCTTTTATTTGTATTTAGGCCATTGACAGTGTTATATTTGAGTTATTGAGATTGAGGTTTATAAAGATAGCATTTCTTTAGTTCTAGTTTAATTATCTTTCATTTTAGATGGATGGTCGCGATTTTAAACAAGTTTTGTATAAAACAATCAAAACAAAGAATGAACGTAGAAGTTTTTTCATTACTGTGGCCCTGTTATGAAAAATGAAGAAGTGATATAGCTCTATATTCTATGAGAATTTTTCAACAAAGATATTTCTTGTAGGTTGTCGTGACAACAAGAGCAGCAGCGCCATCTCGGATGGTATTTGGTCTAGGCTGCTAGCGAGAGTAGCAGTGGAAAGGAGTGAAAAGTGTGAGTGAGCAAGTTGCAGTTCACGACAGATTACAATGGCAACAGAGCGGAGTCGTAGTGGTAATGTGTTAGGCGTAGACATTGGAACTACTACTGTTAAAGTTTGTCTTCTCAGAGACGACACGCACGCTGTGGTCGAAACTTCTTCACGTGAGACTAAAGCCACTGTGGCTAGTGAGTTGGGGCCTTTAGGCAGTGAACAAGATGTCCATAAAATCTGCACTGCGCTCCAGTTCTGTTTGTCCCGACTGTCCAAGGAGCAACTTTCCCGAGTTCGTCGAATAGCTGTTTCGGGTCAGATGCACGGCTGTGTGCTGTGGAAACAAGAAACTGCCTGGCGGCGAAACAACTATGGCAGGTACGAGGTGGCTGACGTTAGTTGTCTTTACACTTGGCAGGATGGTCGCTGTTCACCGGCATTCTTGGCTTGTCTTCCGCCACCGCACTCGCATCTCCGGTTAAGCACAGGCCACGGCTGCGCTACGTTGCTGTGGCTAGCCCGACACAAACCCGACTTATTGGGGCAGTACGACAGGGCCGGAACAATCCAGGATTTGGTTGTCGCAATGCTGTGTGGTCTGAGCGTCCCGAAAATGACAACTCAAAATGCTTCCAGTTGGGGTTACTTTGACACTGTAGCGGGAACATGGAACACAGAAAAGTAAGCATTTAGTTAAGATATTGTTCATGGTTCACCGTTCATGTACAGGGTCGGATTAATAAAGACTTGAGGGGGGGGGATTTTGTAGTAGGACCGTTACGGCTTCATATTTGGTTGTAGGACAACTGCCCGTGTACGAAAATTGTCCCCCGCAGCCATAATTTATTATATTAATATAACTGACTAAAATAGGAAAAATAACACATATTTCTTATATTTTATACAAGAACGAATTATCTGTTTAACCCTCTCGGCCCGGCTATCCTTTACTGTTATTTTATTCTACTTAAACATGTACTTACGTTATGTATCTTTGCATAGTTCAACATTTTTATATTATTACAATAGACAAAATTTAACATGAATCCTGTGTTATGTTCTCCTACTTCAACAGTTTAAGATAATTCATTTTTCTATGAAATACACGAAATATGTTTTTTCTTCCTATTTTACTCGGTTATATTAATATAAGATATGGTTGCGGGAGGCGGGCAATTTTCCTACGGGGACAGTTGTCAGGTTACCTTCCTATTTGTCACCTCCACCTCGTACTTACACGGAAATAATTAACTTATAATAAACTGTTAATGCGCAGTTGTGAAATTCAGAACAATGTTTTTTTCCGAAAAGGCACTACGAAGTATATTGTGATTTAGGAAGTAACCTTGATTTCAAGCGATGGGTAGATATTATACAAAATACTAATTCTAGTATTTATAATATATGTAAAACACTTAAATACACCATTTCGATTTTCGGTACCTCACTACTAAAAAGGCTTGGTTTGGTTCGCTATTTCATTGGTGGTAGTGTCCAGGGTCACTGATGAGGAGTGGAATTCTCTGAAACTAGTCTGGCTCAAAGACACACCCCAATGAAAGAATAGACCATTCCAAGCTTTTGCTTTTTTTTTAAACAAATGTTTAAACAACTCCATTCAGAATATAAAGTAATGAAAACGAATGGCCGAACAAATATTTATGCAAAACTAACTGTAGGAACATGTTATTGAAAAATATCATAATACATGATATATGAATTAAATAAAATAGTTGTTGTCACAGTGACGCAGGTGCAAACGTTTGTTTTTCTGTGAGGTATCAAGTTTTGCTTTATTATATTTTACTCTTAATCTCTTATTTGCACCCATTCACCCGCCTCCCAATCCGGCCCTGTGATAACTGTGTGAGTAAAAGACATTTGCAGACACATACATATAATTTAGAAAAGGTGTTTTATAGACAGTTGATTACGTACAACAGGATAGAGTGTTTAACTTATGGATGTTTGTTTAACTACACCAGGGGTCGGCAACCCAAATAACAAGAAGAGTTTGTTTTTTTTCAATTTCGATAACAAAAAAAAAAAACGCAAGATATTTAGAGCCGCAATGAATGTAATCCCTATTTCAGTAATTGGACAGCGAGAGCGTGAAACTTAAAGAGCCGCAGGTTGCCGATCCCTGAACTATTCTAAGATATAGACACTCTCAAAGTATAACAATATAAAATATATTGCATATAGAACAACTTATTGTTACCATCAAATTTAACATAAAGAAACTGTTTTTAAACATTTGCTATAAATAAAATATAAAAATATCTTTTATAGAGATATTTGTACTTACGTGAGCATAAATAAGTTGTATATATATATATAAGTAAGCTTGTTTGTTTGTTTTTGG
>NW_013666181.1:0-9526 GCF_000517525.1 Limulus polyphemus | reverse complement strand
AGCATGTTTGGTGGGATTCGGATTCGAACCCGCGACCCTCAGATTGTGAGTCGAGCGCCTTATCCACCTGGCCATGCCGGGCACTATACGTAAGCATAAATAGGTTGTAGAGATATAGGGTTTTATACATACATTTCGCATTGTATGGTTACTATCACTGGGATACAGTTAGTGGACAATTGTTAAATACATTTATTTAACTTTTTCGGTAGAAAAAAAAATAGGTTGACCAAAATAAGTATTTTCTTCGCCTTCACGAAGTATAAAATATCAGAGTTGTGATGGAAGAAGACAACGGTTAACTGTAGAGTAACTGCTATAATAGTTATTGAATATAAGAAAAGGACATTCTTCGTAACGTTGATATTGTGAAGTTTTTTTTGTAGGTGACCTTGTTTTATTATTATTTAAATTTTGTAAAACTAATTGCATACCTTGTTTTATCACTACATTTCTTTTACAAAAAATAAATAAAACACAAAAAAAACGCTCCCAGCTTATTCAAATTTCTAAACACGTTGGCTATAATTTAGTATCCCTTGTCTGAAGACAGATTGATGTGTGTCACGTGATGTTTTGCACTCGGAAACTGACGCTTTCTTGATTCACTGGGGATCTCGTATAAACAACGAAATTGACTATTTAAAATATCAACCTAAGCGAAGGTTTATTCAGTGAGCCTATTACTAATTTCACATAGGCTTGAATACCTGTCAAAAGTGATATATTAATTAAATATGATTTATTAGTATTACTGAATTACATCCAGCGGTAGAGAAAATATCAAATTTTCCGTTGCTTCCAAACTGCTGTGTATGACATGCAGTTTTAATGGGATAAAGAGATCACTTGGTTTATAGACGTTTCATTGTAAAATAATTGTTGTATTATTAACCGTATTAATGCAGAATAGCAATAACACTAATAATTATATTTTTTCAGTAAATATTGCAAAGTCAGCGATATATGTATTGTGTTTGTGTGAAAAATCCGTTTAAGTTTAGAACTTAACGAAGCATAAGATACTGCTTCTTTCGGTCAAACAAACAAGTCTTATTAAACTTAAAATTAATTGAAATAACGATGAGCGAATTTTTCGGGTTTTTAAGCAATCATCTTAATCTTTATATATCTAAATCGAATCTGTTTTAATCAGTCTCTCACTAAAAAATTCGTCTAGTTTTTTCTGAAAGGAACTTAATATTAATTTAAGTGTTGTTGTTTTTTTTGTGATAAAGCGCCGTTTTCTTTTATTCGCGTTCTTCAATTAGTTGTCAGAAAAACTAATTAGTAGGAAGTTAAAATTAAGGATTTAAAGACTGTGATGTTAGAACAGTAGCCGCTCAGCATTTTCATGAAGAAACTGGTTTCTCTTTGCCTGATAAACGTTTCCAGCTTCTGAAAAAGGCAGCACACGAATAATCGATGTTAAAAATTATTTGTTATTAATTCTTACCGTAAAAACCTGATTTGTAAGATCGTTAATGAATACAGTTCAGTTACTTAATCTGGTTCACATCAAAAGACTCGTTCGTTGTTCACGAATATTGTTCTTATATGTAGCGCCTAGAACGCTAATATGACCGCTGTATTTCAGCACACCTTATGAGCTCTGTACCAGGCCTCGTCGTCACTGGATATGGCAGATGTAATATGGTTGACATATTATAATGTATTATCTTTCGTTCTTATTAGTTCTTAAAATTTGGATATTGTTGGCTGGGGATGATAGGAGTCATTGTATTAACCGGAGTAGTATTGAAAATGTGTCTTTGTTCAGTTTTCTTCATAATAATATATAATGTCGGTTTAAATATGGTAGATAAAAAATACAAGTTAGTTTCACTGGTGATATGGGTTTCTTTGTTATGATTTGTTTGGCTACTAGCATTAAAGCCAAAAATGTCTGCAGATATTTCACTGTGAAAATCCCAGAACGAGCCATATAAAGATCTACAACAACAACATTTGATTTTGAAATTAGCAATGTCAGTGATCTCTCCACCAAACTCTGTTTCTCTGCTTGGTTCTATTGCTCTTTAACAATTGATACTATAAAACGAGTTGAAATCTGGATTGCTTTGCATTCCAGCAAATCTACTTTCAAGCATTTCTCTCAAAGATGTTTTTACGGTTCTCAGTTTAAAGTGGCTTGTGCTATCCTTCGACGGAGAGTGATGATGAGTATCTTCATTTAGGATAATTTCTGAAATTATTGATTTTTATGAGGCCCATTTTATAGCAATTTTAAACATGCCTACAGCAAGGGCCAGTGATTATTAGTGATATTAGTAAAAAGGCATTTTGCCCCTTTTCCTTTCGAAATTATTTAAAGTGTATGTTGAATTTCATCTTGTTTGAAAATTTAGTGCAAGTTTCTTTTAAGACATACTTAAATCATTTTGTATAAACAATAATTTTCAACATGCTTAAATATGTAACAACTACGTTTCTACTGAGGATTATAAGATCAATGGAGTTTGCCGGTATTCCAGAACATCAAAACTTGTAATTTGTGGAAGAAACATGATTCACTTGAGGTCCAGCACCATTAGAAGTTTTCACGATGTTTAATCCGTTATAGAGTGTGTAAAAATGTGGTTTTTGTAGTACTTGGTTGAACAATTTGTTTTCAAAGTCAACCATCAAAATGCCACAGTGATAGAGGACTTCCCATGCTGAGTCCTTGATTATATTGATGATGGTCATTGTTATATGTGACATTTTCATGGATGACTTTGAAAACAAATTGTTCAACCAAGTAATACAAAAAAAACAACAACAACATATTTCTACACACGCTATGTGGATGACACTTTCACAACTTCTGTTTAATTTAACACATTATCTTTATTCAGGAGTGAATATGTTTCTTTTCAATTTCCCACGTATTCATTCGATTTTCCTGCATTTTTTTCTTTTTATCACTATTATGACTTCCAAGAAAAACTTTATATTAAGAGTAGCATATTGTAAATGTATGTTTCGTGATCCAATGCCCTGTGAAACTGATATAACTGTTAATTGTTGACATGGCCAGATATTTGATGTCATAGAGAAATAGTATTGACATTTGAAATCTGACCAGCAGTTACCGTCTTCCTTTTCATTATGTATACTCAGGACAGATTTTTCAGAAAAATAACTTTATTTGTACTGTGTTTGTTCTTTCTTCACAAACCCTTCATTAGTGAATACGGTTAATTAGCCAGTGCAACATTTTATCAATTGCATAATGTAACTCTTTAGCACGATGATCATTCATGTGTCGTAGTTTTCTTTTATAACGCTCCAGAATGGTTTGTTGTTTGATACACAAATCGGCATGAGGCCACTCTTTCACCTTGAATATTAGATCCAGTAACTTCGAAGTTTGTTACAAGTTACTATAGTATTGAATATGCTTATTGTACAGAAGTTTGTGTATTAGAGAAGTAGAAGCTGCATTGTCTTTATTACCACGTGAAATCAACGTGAAACACACTTTACACTTTTCTATAAAAAACACCAACCTCTTCAAAGTAATCCCACACAAGACTTTTTGCATGTTAAGTCAATCATGGTAATCAATGAATACAGAGTTTGTTACTCTTCATGCCACTGATGGCAATCATCAGCTAAGTCAGTCTCGGAGAACAGTGTTTACACTTCAAATGACACGTTCTGCATTTCTTGTTTATTGAATATTGCTAAAACAGTATCAGATGATCTAACATGTCATACCTTACATATATATATATATATTGCACGTCATATTTCAGGTTGAGATTTAAAGAAACACTAGACATGTCCAAAAAAAGACTAGAACGTTCAAAGATTCTTTCGACTCTGTAGAAAATTAACGGAAGTGGAAACTAGTCGGAACTAATATGAGTACCTGAGATTATTATGATATCCGTTGTTAATGTATTGATACTGTATATTCTTCAGTCTTTAGTTTGTTTAGCTATATATTTGATTATACTTCCATTGTTCTATGAAACTGTTTGTTTAAATAAACATATCAACTACTGAACGACCGAAGATTCGATTATAGTTTATCCGGCTTAAGGACTTGGCCAGATACCGATCCGGCCGAAACGCTATCCATTGCAATTGTAATAATAGGTTTACTGTGTTACACTTAATTCTCAACAAGCGTATTTTTGGGAAGAAGAACGTATCGGTAGCACTTTAAATGGTGTTAAAATGATTACTTTTGTGATAGTTCTTCTCATTGCCTAGCAGTAGTGGTTTCAAGTATTGTAATTTATTTGTATTACTTTTGATAAATAAACATGAGCTCCACTCTATTCTTAGCTTTGCCGCTCGTAACTGAGTAAAACCAGTTTCGGGGGTTTCAAATCTTATCAGTAACCCTGGACAAGGGCAAACTTAAGAACAAGACTTAGATTTCTTGTAGTATTGAAATGCAGCGTTCGTGTATAGCATTTGAAATGCTCTATACTAATCAGGATTATTGAGGCCCCCCCCCCCCCGGAACTAATCTAACTTAAATATATGTGGCAGATCCATGGACAGTCTGGGCCAGACGTTTCTTTTCTTTCTTTCTTTTTCGTTAAGAAAAAACGCACTCATTATTTCACAGTTTGCCTTTACATGTTAAATGTAAACTGCATGTAGATGGTAAAGAACTTTATAAACACCGTGTATACAACTTGCGACGTTTACACAAATCTGAATTAAATTATACTTTTGAGAAACTTGTCTACTGTACAGTAAAGAATGTTTATGTATTTTAACTGCACTTTAAGTACGTTCTTGAGAAGGTTTTACGTAACATAATAGCCCAAGTGAGGTGTAAGTTTCTCAAGTTGTTACGAGCACATTTTAACACTATATATGAACTATTGTTACAAGAACTTCGTTGATTCTCATAAAAAAATGTTTCGAGCCCTGTTTTTCATACAAGTTGTCTTTGTTATTTTACCTTAGTTTTTTGTATTCAACGTAATATTATTTAGAAGCCAAGTTTTACAGTTATTTTGTGCAAAACTTTTAAAGTAATTTTTCTTTTCTACAATATATCCAGTCTTGTCATATACGAACATTTGGAATATTTCGTTTTTTGCAACTATACAGTTTCAAAGTCATTACATTTTGCGGTTATGCACCCTGTATTGTTTTGTTTTCTGGAACCATTCATTTTCAGATATATCGTTGTTTTGTTTTTTGTTTGTTTGTTTTAGTATATACACCTTCATTAATAAATAATAAGAGAAAAATTATTCCAACGTTTTGGTGAATGTACACTTCACATTTCTTGGATAAAATGATTGTGTCCTACTGTAAGCTATTAAAACAATTGTTGAAGGAATTGTATAATAGTAATAAGTATCATATAGAATAGATGTATTACAATATAACCATTATTGGTTTTCGACAGACTAACAAGAAAAAAATACATCTACGACTATTAAAGTCGCTAATTCTCCGAAAATTAAAAAAAAACAAAAACATGGGGAAGTGAATAAATGATTTGATGCAAGTAATATGTACAAAATATGGATATGTTTTATATAAAAAAATTCACTGTATGAACAACAGGTACAACAGAAAAAAATTATTGAACAAAATGATTTTAAGGAGGAAACCGACATGTAGGAAGGTTATAGCTTATTTAGTAAGTAGATAGCAGACATGTATATAATCTCCTTAATTCCAGTTCTTGTTTAGATCTATCGTGTTTGAGGGTTTTACTGGCGCTTGTCAATCAACTTCATGCCACTTTTCAAAGTCATATTCAGCTGAAAGTGAAAACCACTGCGATAGCCTTTCTGTGTTCTGTCGTAATATACATCAAAGTACGGTGCCAGATTTCTCTTTAGTTTGTAGAATATCCTTAACATTAGCTAAAACGTTTTTGTAAGAGACATTGTAGCCTAAAATTTACTTGCAAATTCGCCTCAGAAATAATTCGAAGAAAGATTGAATGTACTGTATGGTAGATCATTTTCATGGATGTGACTTACATATCGATGTATTCCATTATCAAGATTATTGTGTACAAAATTCAGTGGTTATTTATCTTTTATTAAGTGAGGCCCTTCTCGATGTCCAGAAGCTACTCTGAAAACGAGAGAGAATTGGAACAGATTCTAGTTATGACAGCTACTTGGTAGAGCGAATTAACAGTCAAATAGTTGCTAGTGTGAGTTGGCTTTGATAAACTTCAATGTTTAAAGCAGAGGTTCCCAACCAAGGATGTTGGTACCTCCTGGAGGGTGCGAAATGAGGGTCCAGGGGTTGCACGGAAGAGACCTATACAAGGCCAAGAGGAAATGTCTAATGCACACTTTTTAGGGGAGGGTTGCGAGGGCCACAAAAGGTTGGGAACCACTGGTTTAAAGTGTCATCTCTATTATTATAGATTATAAAAATAGGCAGTTTTGTCGTCTAAGTCGATCGTATTAGAGAAAGAACAATCTGGAAGGAATGTGCATTAATACAAATGTGATAACAAGTTAAACAACCTCCCCTCTCGTATATTATAACCATCAGAGTTTCTGTGTTATAATTAATTCATTTTTATCCATCTGTAATTATTTTTCAGTTTTAGATTAGTTTAACACAGGACCCTTTGTTTTTCATTACAGACACATTTTTCCATGGGCGCAGCATTTTGTGTAGGTTATAGTTGCAGAAGTATAATTTAATAAATTCAATATTATGTTTCTGAGAAAAGTAAGATTAAGGGGGCATTAGAAGAAAAAAAACAAAAAAAGTCCAGTCCTGGATATGTCTTCACACCTTGCAAGGAAGTGTGCATTTTAAAGACATTTCTACACAAACATTTTGCAGCATTTTACAGAAAGGAAAGATCTTGAACTGTCCAGAATCTGGTTATTAAAGGCAAGATAAATATTTTTATACATTTAAATTAATACTAAGACGTTTAGATGGTAACTGCTGAAGTTAAAATATTTTTACAAGTTGAGTTGTGGGCAGTATTTCTTTATTCAAATTGATATATTGTTTAATAGGGAGGTAAAAGGCCACTGAACTCAAAATACCCGAGGACCCATTGCAGCCTTAATCCAGCCTTGCTAATATTGATACTTTTTTGTTACATTGCACTTTGCAATCTCATACTTTCAGTTGTACGACTTTATAATTATATACGTTCAGATACATTGTATTTGTAGCTATATACCTGGCCTGTTTCTTTGGAATTGAAGACAGCAGTTTCTACCGACAGTGGGCTTTGGATTTCGGAGCCGGAATCGAATGCGTGCGTTAACATAAAATATTCCCCACACCTTAAGCTATAGGTACGTTATAAGCGTGATAGTCAAATCGCTAGCGTGGATGGTTGATGGTAGGGTGCTGCTGACTGGCCACCTTCCTTATGGTCAGTAGTTCAAATTAAGGACGACAGTGGATAGCTTTTTCACCAGTACAAGATCTACCGATAGTGATATTGACTGTAATTCTATGTTGAGTAATTGTTTCAGTCGGAGGAAATGTCTCTTTTAGCCACAGTACTCTTTTTTAATCAGAAGCTTTTATTATTAAAAAAGCATCTTAATATGATGATCTCAACGAAATTCTTAATATAACGCTGTAATAAGCACTTTCTGTTCCTAGTGTCTGTTAAGTAAGCGTCAGATACATTTCCTTATAGCAAAGTATTTACAAATATCTAAAACAAACCTAGAGGAAACTAGATTAGTAGTTTTTACTTGAAGTTTTCAAAAGAATCGTACGAGTGGACGGTTATTATTGATTATTCAGTGCCAACTTTTCAGCATAAATTTAGTAAATTTTATGAAATTATCCAAATAAAAGAGCGTTTAGCGTCACGCGATATTAACTTAAGCAATTAGCATAAATAATTATGCTTGACACGGCTGCACCGATTGCATAGGGGTGATGACAAGAAATTGTAAAATTAAATTTCATGGCGTTACTATAAAGGAGGCTAATAGCACTGTTTTGGAGAGGAAAAACTTCTGTGTATTTTAAATAATCTGGCTAATTCTACAAAGTAAAGGTCTGTTCCGAATAATATGGTTGCGATCCTAAGGCTAATGTCGGTTACTATCGAGTTTCACTTTCTTACTTGCTGTAGTTTGTTGGTGTGTGTTGACAAAATGTCATGATATCTAATCAAAAACACCTTAGGTGTGAAAAAAAAAAACGGTGCGGCCAGAATAGGATTGACAATGCAACTTAAAGGAATGAACTCAAAATTGGCGGCCAAATTGGTAGCTACACTTATAGCATTGATAAGAAGTTTACAGCAAATATTCGTTCATTCATTAGTGGCCAGGCCGCTTTTTTTGTTTGACACACCACCATGCCTCAAGTTAAAAATGTGCTGTAAAATCTCGATTTGGATCTAAATAGTAACTGATAAATAAGGTAAATAAATTCATGATATACTTTTATATGAATAAGAGTACCGTGTTAAGACAGTGTTTACTTCTTTCCTTATATCTGTGGAGCCCCCCTTCTCAAAAAAGTATAGTCCACAGCAGAACCTAATACAGAATATACCTTAGTGTAAAATAATTATGTGTTTAGTTTGACAAATATATCTATATATTAGTTAAAAGAAAGTGGTTTCCAAAGATCCTAAAATAGCTGTAGTATAATTAATTCAAAATTCAAGGACTGGCAAGACTAGTATCACACGTCTATTAATTAAAGATTTACTTGCTGGTTATTTGTGATGTTAATTTAAGCGTAAAAAAAATCCGCTTTTAATTAACAATTATTTGTGGTTTTAGTTTTCCAGTTCTTTATCTTTAAAATGGGATTTCTGTCATCCTTCCAACCCTTCGAGATCAAGTAAACCTGCCGAATTATGTAAAAGTAACTAGTCGTAACAAATACGATAATAATCACGGTAACTGAAGAGGTGTAAGTTATTATTCTAATGTAGTATAACATAAGCTTCTCATCAAGAAATAATTATATAGTCTGGCCGTTATAAACCATAATATTTGATATGCCATATATATGCTGATATAAATAACATTTCGACTGAGGCTTCTTGTGTCGTAAGCTCTACAGACTTAACGATTTCACATATCGAGCGGTAGGCCTCGTCTGCAGTGGCGTGCAATACGCATAGTGTGCGTTGAAACGCTTATCCTTTTTTTACTAGAAACCTGTATACAACCAGTAAAGAAAGAAGTGATAAATCTTATTTCTAGCCTTCTTGTAATATAACACAAACTACCGAACAGCAGATCATGTTTCTTCAGCTTGGGCGTTATGCACCATAAGATTAGATAATATTGTTACGTCTCCGTTCGTTAGTTAATTTTCCATAAATTCATTCCGACGAAACTTTAGCGACACAAGTCCTTTCATAAATAAAACTGGTTTATTTTTTCCGAATACAACTTTACCGATACACTTAATTTCAACAGTCGCTCTATAACAAACGCTAGAACGTCTCACGTGCTCGTGCTCGACAATACTCAGTTCAATTACACACACCCTCTGACTGCAGTTCAATTACTCATTACACTGTTGTCCCATCACGTTGTGAACGTCTTATATATACAAGACTAAC